>NC_137216.1:15118669-15153669 GCF_949987685.1 Ammodytes marinus | reverse complement strand
GTCGCCGTCTCCTTTTGTCTGGATTGGAAGAGAGAAGGTCCAGTCTTTATTAAGGTGGGCGGGTCCCTTCTACCCCAATACAGACAGGCAAGCATGCAGTTGGCTCGGCTGTGCACGGTGATGTAAAAAAAAAGGGGCATTACTTTGCCCACTAATCAGCAGTGTTTTCTAGAATTATCATTCCGATTCCATTTGTGGTACCAGCAATTTGGATCGGTACTAGTCTAAATCAATCCCAGAAAAAGTGCAATTACCCACAAACTCCTCATGAATCCTATTCTCTCATTCAAGTCGCCGTCATTTTAGATATGGAGAGCAACAGTAGGCTAGCTGTAGCCTATATCTTTACAGTGAGATAAAGACATTAACATTGTGCAGAGCGTTAGCGGGGCTGTAACCCCCTTAACCTTCGGTCATGTGTCTTTAATAGGATAAATAAATAGTTAAATTATTAGTCTTGTCAAAATCCATCCATCATACAGTAGCCTATGTTATACCAGTAATTGGATGACAAGTTTAGATCTCCCCTATCAGAATAAAGGCCAATGCAATATTTCAATACAGAGTTCTACATTTGCTATGATTTAGGTAGCCTATAGGATTACTTTTCCCTGACAGTCAAATAAATGTACAACTTTCTTGTATTTCATTAAAATATCAAGTTTAAGAAGAAGAGCCCACTGAATGACTGGATTTGGAAATTGTCAGGCTTAGGCCTGTATCTGATGTCATATTAATGTTAGGTTTCCATTTGAGAAAAACCACACATGAGCTCATGGATCTGAACAGAGCACATTTTCTTTTTCCTCTCCTCAGACTCCGTACCACTAGGTTAAACAGCTTCTGTGCCAAATTGAAATGGTTGTTACTATTAGTGATCAGCAGGGGGCGATGTTTTCATAATTTCATAGTTTACACTATCAATTTATACATATTTTTTATATACAGTACAGGCCAAAAGTTTGGACACACCTTTTCATTCAATGCGTTTTCTTTATTTTCACGACTATTTACGTTGTAGATTCTCACTGAAGGCATCAAAACTTTGAAGGGACATATGGAATTATGTACTTAACAAAAAAGTGTGAAATTACTCTTAAATAGGTCTTATATTTTAGATTCCTCAAAGTAGGCACCCTTTGCTTTTTTGACAGCGCTACAAACCCTTGGTGCTCTCTCAATGAACTTCATTAGGGAGTCACCTGAAATGGTTTAGCAAATAATTCCACATGTGTTCATTCAAAGTTTTGATGCCTTCAGTGAGAATTTACATTGTAACTAGTCATAAAAATAAAGGAAACGCATTGAGCGTGTCCAAACTTTTGGCCTGTACTGTATGAGGTGTTGCAATCCTCAAAAGAGCATTTTCATATATTGTACATTGAAAATGGTGAAGTGAGAGAGGTGCATAGCCATCAATAAATTAAATCCATCAATACCACAAAACAACCCCTTGTTTAACCAAGGTGTATGACATAATTTCGAGAACTTGTAATGTCCTATGATCTATGTCTCCTGTGGCCAAACTACTTATTGCTCTTTTTAGGGAACAAACAAACAACTATCCCTGTTTGATTTAATGATTCAAGCATCAGTGGAAACACACAGACACACCCATCTGATTTCCATACGCCACCATCACAGGTGTCATGGAAAAAACAAGAGGACAAGCCTTGCATAGGGGCATGGCAGTGTGTGTGTCTTTGACACAGACGAGTTACAGCCGTCTGACATTTAGAATGTGCTCACTAGAAATCCAGTTGCTCTTATCTCTGAACCACAAAGGCAAACAAGAGTGCCGGGTAACCAGGTCGCATACAAAAGCAGTCATCAAGCATCCTTGCTCAGCATTCTATAAACAACCAGGACAGCGTCACATATATTGTGCTGGTAGTCAGCATCATCTTTCACTAATTTCTACACACACACAAAACAAAAAACAATGAAAATAGAAAAACAAATGTTTATTAGTGTCTTGGCACAATGATTACATGAACATAAAAACAATATTTCATATAACACATTTATTATAAAAACATAAAACCTCAATTTTTGGATTATTTTAGCAAACTGATTGTTTAATCTGAAAAGGTTAGGTTTTACATGTCACATCCATTTTGCACTAATTACAGCTATTATAAAAAGGCACGTCTATTGTGTATGGATTGAGATGATATTGTACATATTGAGCCTGATTGGGAGGTCCTGGCATATCTGTATTTGAAAAAGTTCCCACTATTTGGTGAGTATTTTTTCATAAAGGTCAGCATGATTTTTTTTTTTTACAGCAATGACTTTGTATCAGAAACAGGGGTGAGGCACATTGACTCCAAGCAGAGGGGTTAGAAATTCTTATCCCTCCACTGTTGTACAAAACCAATGTTGATATTAAGGCTGTAAATCTTGGCAGCAAAGAAAACAGTCTTTGATCTTTATGTGTGTTGCTTTTAACAACAATTGTGTTTGCACCTAGTTCCAGGCCTCCTCCTAAAAGCCTCCATTAGGGCTATCAAGGAAAAAAAGACATTACTGTAACCAGTGTAAGGCCTCTGTGACTGTATCATGGATCTCTGCTTTTGGCACAGGAAAAAATAAATCTATATTAAATAATCCCAAAATTCCCAGAGCATGTCAACGCCCCCTCTCCTGTGCTCGCCAACCCAAGCTATGCACTATACTTGGTCATAAAGCACATTAGTCAGCTATTGATCAATAACAGCATTAAGACTGACTCCAGCATGAAAAGTATGAACTGTACTTCAAGAAAAAGGAAAATGGGGATGTGTAGTGGCTTCCTGAAGTGGGCCAATGTTCCTCCTGATTTGTAATCAGATTTCATGTTTCTGATTTATCTCCTGCTGACAATTTGTATTACCGGTAACTAGAATTTTGAAAAGATTGCATTTCTTCTGTGAGGCAAAGAGGAAGTGGTTGTAGAAGTGTTGATTCCTGAACACCTGCCCTGTTATTTTAAAAGGCACAGTTTATAGTTGCTCTTACAGAGAGGTTATTTGTTATTTAGCTGATTTTGGCATACATGGCAGGCTGATGATCAAGGAAAAATAGTTAAATATTTTAGTGGAATGACAATTGTGTATATAACAAAAGTAAAATTCGACCAAACAAGCATGATGCTGGTCCCTACAGTGCAAGTACAGTATTTTATTATTTTCTTTTTCCTTTTAACATAATCATAAGGCAGCAAACTGAAGTTTTAGTGTGAAATCCCTGAATATTAGTGGAATCTCAAAGCAAGACACGGACAAATGTGTATTTCTGTAAGTCAGGTACCTTTAGAATGAGTCACATGAACCAATGACTGTAATGCACAGTATCTCATGACTACAGTTTCCATATTTTCAGGGGGCGAGAGATAGATCAAGATAAGTGTAACAAATGAAATACACTGCACAGCTATTCCCAATCAATAACAACGATGCATTATTAGTAGAGGATTTTTCTCTTGGACATGCCATTAGCCGTGCAACAAAGGAGGAAAAGGAATTTGGTCACACCCAGGAGAACGGCCGTAGAATAGTACTGTTAAGACACTCTGATTTAAAAAAAAAAGGCATGGGCCAACTGACTTACTATGCATTGAAAAGTCCAAATAATTGTGTGTGGGTTTTTGTGTGTCGGTGTGTGTGTGTGTATGTATGTGAATGTCTGTGAGAGAGAGAAAAGTAGACTGAGAATCATTCTAAGTAGCTTCAAATCAGCGTAGCAATCAAAGTGAAGGCAACAATTGGGCTCCTGTGGCCATTTCCTTAAGGCTGCAGGTCCCACTCTGAACAATCTGACTGACTATTGTTTTGGTGCAGCGATTTGGAGAGCGATTGGCTGGAAAGTGTCTCACATTTTGTTAAAACACTCCTTGGCGTTGGACCACACCTGGATTCCCTGAAAGAGAGGAAAAAAAGAGTGAGGGAAAACGTGAGCGATTTTGAGAGAAGGACAGCAATGACATACAGACAATTGTTCTAGAATAACAGATGGGGAAGAATCAATGCCACAAAGCATCTGGCATTGTTTAGAAGGCAAGCATACAAAAAAAAAACACAAACCATGGGGAATAAAACAAAAAACACATACCTTCTTACACATGCTGATCTGCATAATGGCATAGCTGATTAGTGCTTCGCGTAAATCTTTGTCCTTCTGCTCCTTAAAACGCTCTATGTCCTCCCAGGCTGTTCGCACAAACTCTCTGAAGACACAAGCATAAACAAAGCCCTTGGAATAAGTCATCAGTTTATCTGTGCTGTCATTCATAATCCTGTCTAATTAGCTACGGGTTCCAACGTGGCGGCGGAACATTTATAGTATTCAGTAAAAGGGTTGAAAGAGTTCATCAGTCTTTATCTATAATTGAGCACAGATTGTGTGACTGAAAACTAACACTTTTATATCTGGATTTCCAGACAGAAGAAAAGTGTGAGAAAAACAGACCGACAATAGAGGGACAAATGAAAAAGGTTTGGATTGATTCATTGGTGTTGAGCTTACTGGCATTCTGTGTTCTTTTCCTTGAGCGATTCTTCTCCCTCCTGGATACTCTGCTCCAGGGCTGCCAATCGGCTCTCCCTCTGCTCCGGGCTCTCGGAGCCAAACAGCTTACTCGTCATCCCCTTCAGGGAAAAGACGCGCACCGTCTGCACACACAAACAGGGAAGACAAGCAAATTAAGTGATATTTACATCGAATCAGATAATAAAATCAGACAATTCTTTTTCAAATACATGCCTAATTCTGTTGATTTATCTGTAGCCCTTGTCTGTTATCATGCACAATTTTGACAATTTACTTGACACATTGTGAAAGAGTCAGTGAGTCAGTCTGTCTGTCTGTCTGTCTGTCTGTCTGTCTGTCTGTCTGTCTGTCTGTCTGTATTTTCCCAGCCTGGGTAGAATAAAGTGAGAGATGATGAGCCACTATGCGAGTGCTAGTGTGTTACCCCAGTAGCCAGTTCTTCTCTCTGTTGTTTCTTATAGGCGAGGTCCTGAGCTGCCATCTCCAACTCGTACTGGAGCAACTCATGTTTCCTACATACTGACCTTCATTCATTCACACACAAACAAATTGACAACTGTTTTAAAACCTGATTCAAATGTAAACCCACATATCTCCATTCTTATTACACTGCTGCATCTTGATACAATGTTAAAACCAGTCAAACGAAAATGAAACATTGATTAGTATTAAAGTTAAGTCATAGCTAATCTCCATCAAAAGAGCTCTTGCGCCAGTGCTCGTTTGACAGCTGCACACGCTGCTGAAGTCTAATAACTCAAGGTCAGTCAGCTACATAACAAACATTAAACACACTCCAGTAGGATTAATATACTCATGTATGATGCCTTAATGTCAATTACTTCAACACAAGTCTTTGAAGCTAAGGTTGATAAAGTGATAAAAGCCAATATAGAAATAAAGACGGTACCAACTTGTAATCTATTCTGATACCAATTCCCTACTATTGTATGCCAGACAGCTTCTTGTGTTGCTTGATATAGATGTAGGACACTGTCTTTGAACACCTACCTGACAGCGTCAGTGTAGAAAAGGTATTCCTTCAGTTGGTCTGCATAGTGCTCTTCTTCCTCCAGAATGTCATCTATCGATGCAGCATACCTGGGAACAGACGCCCAAATGAGTCAATTTAACAAATTAAAGTTCAATCTGAAGTTTTGAGTATGTGAGTGGTTACACAAGATGGAGTGCAACTTTTGGTCTACAATACTACTTACGTGTCCATATGGTGGCCAGCACTCTGTAGACCGTCTCCCATCTCTTTTTCTATAGCACTCCACTCACTGGAGACACAACAACAACGCTGTTCAGTTAGTCCATAAACCCAGAAGACTTTCTTTATGAGTAATCAACACACAAAATGGTGCTTTGTGTTTTAACATATCCTCATAAATGTTAGTTACAAAATTCCTCTCAAAGCTTTTTTTTTCTTCCCATAAACCAAACATATAAAACCATACATTTCTCTAGAACAGGACAAATATTATTACAGAAACAAAGAAGAAAAGAAAAAAATGGGATCTTAATGAATAAACAAATGAGCCCATGGCTGCCTTTAATACTGGATGCATCAGTTTGTATATTACATGTAGTGTAGCTGTTTTCCTTATGCCAAAAAAATTTCAGTCGTTACAGACACACACTTTTTTTTTTTAATTCAAAAGGGACATTAAATGTGATATGGCAGATATGTTCCTCAAATAAACAGTCCATATCAAATGTAGCTGGATACAGTACATGCACCAAATAATATTTTTAGATTCTAACTTGTGGCTTATTTATTTAGTGCCCTCTTAGAGGCCATTTTCGATTCAGATCTTTTTCATGTAGAAATGCATAGACAAGATAACAGGTGTTTCTCACCTAAAGACTCTGCCGTAGTTACCATGGACCTTGTAAACTCCATACAGCCTGTCTGCTACTCTCTAGAATAAAGACAATCAGGTCAGTGATTATGAACATCATTTTTAAACTTCAGAAGATTCCCTATTTCATATTGCTGCTATTACCTAACCATTGAGTAAAAAAAAACTATTGATATCAAATCGATTGCAAGTGTTGACTTTCCCACTGAGAATCATTACATTGCAACCAGATAGGCCGGACAAATGAATCTAGAACAACGTACTGGCAAAGGACCTCACACAAGCTGACTGTGACTTCCTGACCAAGAAAATAATGGCAGAGAGTTTTGGGTAACTGATGTATAAAGTCAAAAGATCTGACAAGCTAAATATCCTCTTGTTACAAAATACAATGTGAAAACAATTGTAAACCACAGGCCAAGTCTAAGGACATATTTGAATATAGGTGTGTGTGTGTGTTTGCATATGCTGAAACTCACCGCCCGAACCCTTAGTAACTGAGAGACGACAGTGTTCAGCTCATCGCTGTACTGTTTCAGCGCTGTGAATCGCCTGGGGAACACACCAAATGGAACATTAGTCAAGCCGTATTAAACTAAATATAAGCATTTTACCTTGTGTTTCAGTTTGCGTTTGTCCTATGTGGAACTGTAATCATCCTATCTCTTAATACATGTTTTGTTACTGGGATCATTAAATAGCCTACTCATTTAAAACTCTTCGTAAAAGATTTCACCCATGAAACTTCACTTCCCTTTTGGAAAAAGCCA
Organism: Ammodytes marinus; assembly: GCF_949987685.1. Taxonomy (NCBI): domain Eukaryota; kingdom Metazoa; phylum Chordata; class Actinopteri; order Uranoscopiformes; family Ammodytidae; genus Ammodytes; species Ammodytes marinus. Next base: position 15,146,504 of record NC_137216.1, on the reverse strand, counting down.
GCTGTTTGTTTTACACCTACTTGTCAGGGTTCTTGACTCTGAAACTGGCACTCAGAGATTTCAGTCTGGAGTCGACCTGGTAGGGAACAGAATCAGGCACATTAAGCATGTTAAAGCGGGTCTTATTTTGCATATGGCATATTTGATATGATCTAGATTGCTTCTCATAAAACAAGCAAATGCCTCGTTTCCACCGAGTAGAGCGGGTCGGGTTGGAGCGGCTCAGAGCGGGACAGCTCACTTTTAAGAATCTCAGTGGTGTTTCCACCGCCGACCCTACCCTTACTGGTAGGGCGGGGTTTAGGCTGGACTGCGATAGCCGCCACCAGAATGTGGGTCAAACTATCGGGCTGTGGAACAACTGTGGTCAAGCCAGCGGTCTCTCGTTTTTGCTTGGTCAAACCAGCCGCTTCTTTATTTATTCCCCCCCGTGTTGTTGTGAGCACAGAGACGGCTCGGTGCAACTTATAGAGACAGTGGCCCTCATTTATCAATTTTGCGTGGAAACTGGTGCAGATTCTGGCGCAAATACCTCCCTACGCCAGGTGTCGCGTGGAATTTATCAAACAAGCGTATCTCGCCAATCTCAGCGTACGCCAGGCCATTATTGATAAATGCGGCGGATGAAAACTAGCGTATCACGCCCCTATATTTTCTCAGTTTAGAGGCCTCGCCCAGAGGTTTTACGACATGGATATGCGCAATACAGCACTTCCCTGAAGTAGAAATTGACAGAATAACAGCGAAAGTAGAAGAAAAAAAGAGTTTCATTTCGGAGCATTAGCCTACTAGCAGCATCAAAGAACGACAGAAGGCAGCAGTTACGAAGGAAATAACTGCTGCGGTCAACAGCGTTGGTGTTGACTCAAAATCGCCACTAAAAAAAGCGTGTTGCTGTTCTGAAATGCAACCAACTGGTGGTGCGGGGCTGCGGGCATAATATAAGTGGTGGAGGAGAAAAAGACGCACCAACTGTCCGATAATGGTCCCCATAAAATAAATAGGCTACACGTCTGCAGAGATTTGAATGATTAGAATGTATTGGCCCTTTTAGATAGCACTATTCAAAAGGGTTTTAAAAACTAAAAATAACACATTTAGCGTTTTATTGTATGACAGCATGCGCTTGGCACGAGTGGTCAGCCCGGCCGTCAGCTGCACAAGCCGACCCGGCAGCGATCAGCTGTGAGAGCGCACCGTCCTGCTCCACCAGCAGATAGGAACAACGTGCCGGTTAACGGTGGAAATAAATCGCTCGCTTTAGCATTAATGACACATTAAAAGAGGAACTAACATCTACAAAGTGCGTCAAATAAATAAAATGTTAAGCTGAATGTTGTGCCGTGTATTTTTTTGTATCATAAAGAGCAGTGTATGTCTTCTACATATTTAATACTTAGGCTAACATTTTGAATGAATGCAGCCCCCGTGCCTCAGTGTCCCCCCAGCTGCTCCAAGACGGAGACAACTGCCCATACGCAGTCCCATGCAGCCCTCCTAAGTGGCCGGTGTGCGCACTATTGAATCAGCTCTCCTACTCAGTTGCACACCACAAGCTGCTCATTTTTAAGTGATTAATATCTTTATTTCGGTCTTATTTGCACTGCATTTGTATTATCTTCTAATAATTGTCCAACAAAGTCATCGGCTACCCGGCACAGCCTGCACTGCGAGTCCAAGCTGTTTTCAAATTTGCGTACACGAGCTGAGAGCTGGCGTGGGATTTGAGCGTACCCTACGCTCACGTCCATATTGATAAATGCCGAGATTTGCGTGGAAATGTACGTACACCCATTTTTCTGGTCTACGCAAGATTGATAAATGAGGGCCAGTGAGCGAACAGCGCTGGCTGCGGCAGCTACGTGACATCGTAGCAGTGGGACACAGTGTAGCCAACTGATTCATTTAATGACGAGGAAAAACACCACACAATAGACAGTGCCACGCTCACATTTTCGCCAAAACACAATACTCTCTTCACTCTAGCCAAGGTGACTACACACGGCGGAAATGATTCTTTCGACCAACTGTGGTCAAGCCAGCGGTCTCTCGTTTTTTCTTGGTCAAACCAGCCGCTTCTTTATATATTCCCCCCGTGTTGTTGTGAGCGTGTATTTACTACTATCTAAAGCGTAAACACACAGCGACGGCTCGGTGCAACTCATAGAGACAGTGAGCGAACAGTGCTGGCTGCGGCAGCGACGTGACTAGCAGTGGGACACAGTGTAACCAACTGATTAATTTATTGACGAGGAAAAACACCACACAATAAACAGTGCTGTGCTCACATCTTCGCCAAAACACAAGACTCTTCACTCTTGCCGAGATGACTACACATGGCGGAAATGATTCTTTCGACCAATCAAATGACGGCAGTGTGTAGTTCCGCCTTTTCGGCACCCTTTCAGGCGGCTAGTACCCCTACGGAGGAGTACTGAGATTAGGAGCGGCTCAGAGCGGTTAGGTGCGCTTAAACCGTACCCAACCCAACTTTTGGCAAATGAAAAGCCAAACTACCCGGACCGAACCGCTCTGATCCGACCCGCTCTACTCGGTGGAAACAAGGCAAAAGAGAATGAAACACAGACGATGTTGTTACAACAAACAAACAAACAAACAAATAAATAAATAAATACCTTGACTTGAAAACCGGTTTCCAATACAGCTTCCCTCCATCCCTTTTCCTGAGAACAAATGATGAGACACAGGATAGAAAGGATTATCAACCGTGCGGTGTAGAAAAAAATAAAATAAAAAAAAAGAAGGGGCTTTCCAGAGAACAATTACTCAGCAACAAAACACCACAATGTCCTTACTGGATTGTGCATGCACGCTGCTAAAGGCTACAAGGAGTTAATGAAATACAAATCCACCAGTTCAGCTTAAAGCGGTATCAAATGTTAGAAATCTACACAAACATGTAATAGTTCACAAACTGCTCAATTCCAGCTTGATATGCCTTTCCGACTGGAATGGCCCTTTCATATTTAAATCATCTTGTTTACTGGCATCTTCCTCCCACTGCAGCCTTTTGCTATGTTGTACCATAGTGCTATAATAGTGCCTGACATTTTTCAGTGCAGTGAAAGTTTGCATGTCTGCATATAAGCATGGCAGAAGGCTACAGTGGTGGGAAGTTGTGTGGAACAAGCCGGGGACACTAACCTCTGTGAGAAAGAGGAAGAAGATTTTGTCATTGGAAAGGACAGGATGTGATGCAACGCGCAGCAAGAAGTTCTCCAGGCCGACCCTCCGCCGCTCAACAAAGTCTGGATCCAGGTTGTCTGCTGCCATCTTGTGCCACACAAACTCTGCCTACAAGAAGAAGCACGAGAGAGGGAGTAAAAACAGAAAAAGTGAGTGCCACCAAAAAAAAAGGACAAGAGCGTATTCCATCAACTGCTAGGAAGAAACTGAGAGTTTTCTGTCAACTACAGATTAAGTATAGTTCTATCACAAGTCCATCACATTTGACGAACCAGATGCTTTGTTTAAGGGTGTATTCACAAAGGGAAAGTCCGCTAGTTCACTTGCTTTGGTCCAGACCAAATAGAGTTTAGATTTTTTTTATTTGGTGTGGTCCACTTTCATATTGCCCCTTTTGTAAGTGAACCAGCATTAAGAAGTAAAACCACACGTGATCTGAGGTCATTCATTCATTGGACAGACATTCTATCTGGGGTGGAGAGAAGCAGGAAGCACGAAGTGAAAACTGCGAAATATATAACTGATACGATATAGGGTTAAAAATAATAAATAAATAAATAGGCCTACATCTAGCCTATGAATAAAATAAAATAAACATAACATTATTGTTGTTTCATATGGTTATGAGGCCTGTGTCAATGTGTAAGCCACACATTGATACAGGCCTACGATGTGAAACATAATATTTACTGTATTTTTGCTGCTGGACGTGCGGCTCGCGAGGTGCGGACGCACAGCTGATTTAGCCGTGTGTCAGCTGGGTGTGAGTTCGGCACGGCTCAACTCCAAACTGACACGGGGATAGTATTGACGGTCCCATAACATGAGAAGCAAAATAAAATGTGTGAATGTGTATGATTGCTGTATGTTTGAGGTGGTGGTCGGAGGGGCCGTAGGCGCTGAATGGCAGCCACGCTTCCGTCAGTCTGCCCCAGGGCAGCTGTGGCTACTCTCGTAGTTTACCACCACCGGTATGACTGAGTGTGAACGAATTGAACCAGGAAATGTAAAGCGTCTTTGAGTGCCTAGGCAATAAAGCGCTATATAAAACCTATCAATTATTATTATTATTAAAAACACACACTTCATACAAAGTGCAGCGTGAACCTGTTGTCACTGTGCGGGAGACGCTCCCCTCTCCTTCATCTGATCGCTGAACACATCAGCATGTTTACGCGTCCTGTCTATCAAATGTAATATATTCGCTCGGGGCTCCCGGTCAAACCACAACTAATCTTCCTAACAGTGGCGACAACAACACTTTCCCATAATGTGAAGCTGACGGCGATTTATTAAAAAAGAAAAGGCACAGTGCTTCCTGCAATTGGGTCGGATCGAGTCCGGACAAATTCACACCACAAACAAACTGCAGCAGAGTGCGTATGGAAGCGCATCGAGACCACCTCTTCAGCTGGGTCTCGGAGCGTTTGTTTGATCCGCCCCTGAGTGCGATTGCTGTATTCACACATGTCTGAAAGATGCGCACCGAAGGCGGACGTGCATCTGAGTTCGTTTCAACCGAACTAAACACGGCATGTGTGAATACACCCTAAGTGTTTTAGCATACATGCTAGTTCTCGACACCTGTCAAAGGGAAGCTTTTAAAGGAAATCAATTAAAGATAGGAAGAAAAATTATAAAACAGGAAGACATAATAAAGAGGAAATGACTAAAATAATAAAAATATGCAATATCGCATTCAGAAAAGAGCCCAGTATATTTAGAGTTAAATATATTCAATGATCAGACCATACACCATTTGTAAGTTGTTACAAATTTGTGTTTTATTTTATATTAGCTATTGCTAAGTCCTCTGTTTAAAGTGGTACTGTTGGTGTACCACCTATGCGTCACTCACCCTTTTCTCTGGTATTGGAGGGATAATGGTGTGGGGGAAGGTGACCAGCAGGTATGTTCTGAGCAGCTCAAACTCACTGTAGCGTCTCCACAAAGTATCCGGTGCAGCAGGCGTACTGCCCTCTGGGACAGTTTCCGCCGGCCTGTAGAGGGATGAATGGATAACACTGTATTTTAAGTAGTAATGGGATTTAACCAAAAATAACAAAGGGCCATTAAAGGTTCAGTCAGCAATTCTGGAGTATGCTTATTGTCAAGATGACTTTTCGTGTCAACAATCAGTGAATATCTCCTCACGATCCTCTTATTGCCCTTACAGTGTTTGCACTTAAAAGGAATACAGTGTTACAGTTTTTTACGATTGCTAAACCACAATGGGCACAACTGGAACGACAAGTGCAAAACTCTAACAACAGTATGCAGAGCAGCAGTTCATTCGGACCAAACTGTAGCTCGTTTTAGCTCGTTTTTCATTGCTTATACACAACCTTCAAAACTCTACACACCTATCTCATGGCTTAACCACAGCCTGCACAACACTGTGGTTTTCCAGCACTTTTTTCAAATGCTAACACACTGCTGCCACAACTATAAACCACACATTCAAAACAGAATTAATCCCTTTCAAACACTGCGGATTGCAATTTCAACTCAAACACTAAGATGTCTTGTTTAGACTTGTTAGTGAACATATATACAGTATAAAGGGAAATCTCAAAAATATATATTTTTTGGGAAATGGACCCAGGAAGACAGGTTGTTGGAGGTAGAAGAGTGGCAGTGAGAGTGTGGATGTGTGGAGGAAGACCTAGAAGACATAGAGCTGTAATGTCTGATGAAATACAGTAAGGGCAACACTGTTAGACCCTGTTGTGAATCATGGTCTCTCATTGAGAGAGGCAGGGTTGAGAGTGCAACCCAATCTGCAAAAATCTAAAGTTGCATCTGTAATACGAATTTTCCAGCAAACAAACAGCTTAGAGTTGCATCCTTACAGTAAATGACAACATTACAGGAATTGATTTCTGTATTACAATTTTAGAATATTTACACAGATAAATACTACATTTGGAAATGTTTTCAATAAAGTATACAAAATGTGTATCTATTGAAGCAAACTTCTGATTTTCATTTCTTTTTGTTTTCCTAAAAAAATGGTATGTTATAAAATAAACAATTTCATGTGAAAGAATTTCACCCTTTCAACAAAGAAAATATTATGTAATTTGTGTGAAATAACTCATATTATTGTAAAGATTAAAAGTTTGTAATTTGTGTATTGGGGTTTGATGCTAGTGTTTGTACTCTGAGCAGGTTCTGAGTGACAGTGTGTGTTATCTCAATGAGGCTGGTTCATAGTGTTTGCTGCACTGAACCTGTTTTGCAGGTGAAGTGAACTGTTCAGCTCCTATGACTGTTGGTAGTGCAGACTGTAGTTAGAGTTTTGCACATTGAGCTACAGTTGTGCCCACTGTGGTTTAGCGATCGAAAAAAACTGTAATACACAGCCTAGGATCAGTAAACAGGCATATTGCTAGCTATGGTGGGCCCCCTTTGTTTACATATGAGTTTACAGAGCATATGCTATGTATTAACACATATGGATTTTTTTTTCAGCGCACACACAGTATGGACAAGTATTGGATTGTTTGTTGATATTCACTGATTTTGACAAAATATGATTTTGACCACAACAAGCATTCTCCAGAATCACTTACTCCACCTTTTTAAAAAAAAAGCCAATTGCGCCAGTTTATGACCTACCGTGTTTCTATGAGGTAGACTGTGTAGGTTTCTAGCATGTTCACTGTGTTCTTCCCTGTTCTCTTCTCTGCCTCTGCCACATTTATCTCCATTTTCCTCAACAGAGCTGTCCCTCTTTCCACCATCTGCACACACAAGGACACGTTATTTACATGAAAGCACAAGAAAGAAAGAGGGGGGAAATGAAAATCAGTGAAATGTAAAGTAAAACATAAAGGGTTTGTGACAAATATAAGAGGGAGTATATGAAAGACAAAACATTTGGAGAACAGACAGGTGTGGGCAGGGAAGGAACAAAAAAAGAGAATGTTCAACTCAGTTGGATTGTACACTAAAGTTGTATTCTATATAATAAACTGACAGACAAGCATGAAATCAGATGGACCCAAAGGGCTAGTCAGCTGTTTTGCTATTGAAGATACTGTAACACTGTGCTTTAAACATACAGTTATGGCAGCCGTGTGCAGGTCACAAGACCAGACATTAGTACTACCAATGGAGTACTAAAACAATCGACGCTTAAGCAATACGGAAGTGGTCCTTTCCCTCTACAAACTACGGTAATGTAGACAGGACTTGTAGGACACAGAGACCCTGACAATTTTAAACAAAACTAAACCTTGGACTTGTTTGGACTTGCTAGCTAGCAGGCTAACGCCAAGCGTAAAGTTTCCAGAGCAGCTTCGAAACCACTGTTAGCACAAGCAACTTTAGCTCACTTTGTAAATGTAACGTTACTGTGCAGAGCCAGTGTCTACACTTAGCTTTGAAGCCGGTTAGAGTCCCAAAAGTGTTCCAGCAGCTTTCTGATAAAAGATAAGTAGACATGTCTTAATTGCTCTACATGGAAGTTACTCCACCTAGCTAACATTGCGTTAGGCCTGCTTGGGGAAAGTTTGCACTAGTGAAACTAGGCGTTATAAAGTCTAAAAACATCTTTCGTAGAGAATAACAAAAAGTATGACCGTGTTTATAATGTTGTTTGCGGATTCTGTTGAAGTGATATCGGTGTTACCGATCACAGCTACTCCTTCGTCGCTCCCAGAGTCTGCCATCATCATCTGGCTGCCAAGCTGCTGCTGTTGTGCTGTTGTCAGCTGAGCTGGCAGAGGGGACAGTTTCCTCTGCTCTGCGCATGCGCGATACAGACGGCGCTGATGTTGACCACAGCGATGTTTAAAAGGTAGGCCTATTGAATGATCACAGTGTTCATTAATCATGAATGAATGAATACTTTATTCCGGACTCAAAGTTCCATATAAAATACAAATACAAGTCAACACAGATTAAAATACATACAAGCAACGATTTCCAATGTTTCCACAACCCAGAGGAGTAGGCTACCTTGTATCACTCTGTTTAGTGTCAGTGAGTGCAATTATTACTTTGTTTTTTGACTCTAGAAGTCGACACATAAATGTATACATTAAATTCCTCAACACAGCATGAAAGGTGGGGACATTACCAGTCACAAACAAAGAGCACTTGTCCATCTAGGAAGCTTAAGGAGGATCCTAAACGCATCGTTTACCTGTAACTTCCTCAGTTTAGCTGTTCTATATTTACACCAGAGGTGAGCTGTGTAAAATGGGGTACAGTAGGCTCTGAAGAGACTAACTTTCACATCATCCATGCACATATGAAATTTGCGTGCCAACATATTGGCCTGTGCATAAAGCTTACAGCACTGGCGCTGGACATCATCAGTGATGATGTGACCTAAATACCGTACCTTCTTAACCACCTCTAAAGTACAGTCTGATAGTAAGAATGAAGGAAACGTTAGCTTCTGATCCTCCTTAGTTTTAACAATCATAATAACACTCTTCTTTGGATTGAACTTAATGAATGATTGAATTAAAATAAAAGGGAATACAATAAAACAAAATGACATAATAAATGAATAAATGTTACTATCCACTGGAGTAAAAACAATATAATATCAGAATAATATATGTCAATAATATGAAGTAACATGATATTATGAAAAGCACAACAATGCAGACCTTGAATTAGTACTGAAACTGCTCCAAAATTGCAAGCGACATTAAGAAGTGTAACACTGTTCAGTCATTAGATCAGACAACATGATGATGGTTCAAAACTGGTTACATTTCAAGTTGCAATTAATGCTTTTTTGAAAGTTTCCACTCAGCTGTGCAGAACCAGTGAACCCATTACCCTCCTTTGGCATCATTTGGATCTTCCTCTGATGCTTGCATTTGGCAAGGCTGACATCTACTGGTGGGATTTTGGTTTGTGATTTGTTTATATCCCCATTTTGCCCCCATGCCCATGCTTTTGTTCATATTGTTTAATTTTGGAGTACAATATGTCCCTTGAATATTTGCTAAATGCCAATTACCATTTGCTTTAGTTTTTTTTAGATATTACCATTTGCTTTAGTTTTTTTAGATTCTAAAGTTTGTTTCCCCCCCCCAATAGATAGTAGACAGTTAATGACTGTTTGACATTTCCACCTAAACAATAATCTTGAATTGATACAAAATCATGATTTGAGATACCCTTTAAAATGAAGATTATGAGGCTTTCATCATATCAAAAAGTATTGGACATTACTTCATGCATTTCAGAAATAACACACATGTTCTTCTATATCATCTCTCTGATGGGGTTTTTGAGAACGACATTCCAACAGAGAAGGGTGCCATAAGTGATGATGATATCATTAAGTCCCTCTCTCATTGGTTGTGAGGGTTGTGGGCCCAGATGTGAATGAGAGGGATGCGGTCTGACTCTGGCTAGTAAACAGCGCAGAAACACGGCCTTTTAGTTCCTGTGGTCACGCTGTGCTGCAGCGTTTAATGTTTGAAGAGTAGGGTGGAGCAGCCTTTAGTAAGGAGGCCTTTTATATATGCCACTGAGCATGGAGTAGGGTGTTGGGGTGTTGTGGGATGCTGGGTGGATGATCAACACAAAAAGAGAGAGAGACAGAGGCAAAGGAATGCATGCAAAGGGGAGAACATGTAAACAAGTGAGACGAATTAATGAGGATTAATTGTAAAACAATCATTGAGGCAGATCTAGCTAGGAACTGAGGGGTATGGATGGAGTGATGGTGTGATGCGGCACAGGGCTGCAGTGTCAGGAAACCCAAAGCCTACGCTTGGACCAGCCGTAGTCACAGCAACAGCATAGTTACCATTCTTTCCTGCCACTGACCTCAAACCATTCACCACCACTTCCTGTCCGCACACACACACGGGCACGCAAACACACACATATGCACACACGCGCACCTCTTACCCTATTTGGCTGACAGTAATCGGCCATTTGACAACTTTTTAAAGCCGTCTGACAAACGTTCTTCTGTGCATGTGTTGTTTGTCCCTGTCTTGTCTATATTTGGATGTCGCTGAGTGACAATAATTAAGATGGGTAGGCCTATGTGTTTAGGCCTGTATACCGAGTCATGACCTTCATCCCAAAATGCCTGGAGGCAAACAGGAATGATAATAATTGTTGTTCATGATCATTTTTAACCGATAATGTACATGCAAAAGACCAATTTAAATAAATAAATAAATAATTTCACAAAAGAATGTGCTTTTTAATGTAGGCCTATGTTTTTTTGTTTTTTTTCAGGCCTGTTTTGCAAAATCTCTTTCAATTTGCTGTTTTAATTGACTAATATCTGTTTGACTTATGTCCTTTGTGCATTCATCGTTTACAGGAAAATGATTAATTGTTGAAGTTTGACTGTTGAACAGAAGAGGGCAGCAACAATCCGTTAATATTGACATACAGTATAACAACCTGCGGTGCATCACTAAAGCATCTGAATCACTCTGCACTTGAGGTAAGAAATACTGTTATATGATTAAGAATGAGTAGTGTAAGTGTTTTTGTCCTTTTTGGTAGCATGACATTCTAACTTGTCATAGCAGGACAAATAAAGATAAAGTCAAATGTAAAACAAAGGTTACTGATAACATAATTGATATCACTGTTCTAATCAAGTGTCAAAGTAAGTCATGGCAGTGTAGCAGGGAACCAGCATGCACAATGCATACCCCTCCTGATCTTCCCTTCCCATTTCACCATATCAAATGCATCCATTGCCCACTTAATTTTATCTGTTTTTAATTCAATTGATTGTTCTGTGTATGTTTCTGATTGTACGGTGTCCTTGAGAGTCGTGAAAGGCGCCTTTAAATAAAATGTATTGTTGTTATTCATTTATTACAATACTAGGACCTTAAAACTGTGGCACCTAAATCGAATTTCAGCCATCATTCTTGTCATTATATACACCTTTACTTTTCTGTGGCACATACTGTATGTACATATGTAAAGTTGTTTAGTTTTCTGTCAATATAACAGTGAATTGTGTAAAGGCTTTACATAATTCAGCAATATGACCCACTGTAATATTGACAGAAAGCTAAACACATTTTTTCATACTTTATTCCTCGTGACCAATCAACCATTTATTTTTGTTGTTTTCATTTTGCGTTTTATGTTTTGTATAAATCTTGAAATTTCATAATTGCTTCAGACAATCCAAAGATGGGATCATTATCCCATAACTAGTTTGTGGGAATTTTTAGGAAAGTTGCACTTTTTTGTGTCTATTTACATGTGCATGTGTGTGCGTGCAGTACACAAATCTCAAGTCACGAAGGTCATAAAAAAGGAAATCCTCGTGGTCAGTAGAAAGGAACACATGTTTTGCTTCATCTCATAGTCTCCGTCCTTCTTTTTCCTCTTCTTCCTTCAACTATTCTTGCCTTTGACAGTGGCAGCAAACTCATGCAGTGTGTGCAGAGATCCTGTATTTGTGTGGGAGAGCCTCTATAGCATATGCAATGTGTATCAATTGCCATATTTAAGTGAAGTCTCATTGGTGCTGTTCGGTTTTTACCTTACTATGAGAATGTGTGTCTCTAATAGTCCCATTGATGGTAAATCCAGTGCAGTCAGGTTTACTGTAAGCTTTATTTGACTCTTTTTACTATGTAAGTGACCCTTTTGAATAAAAAAAAACTTTCCACACTCTCACACTAACCAACATAGATCAAAGGTAAGTCAACACAGTGCTACTAACTCATCACTAACTGGACATAAGAGGGAAGATCTTGTTGATTTTTTACAAGCTATATATTTAATGAAAGGCTTTCGTCAAATCTGTTTTGCTTTGGAGTTCATTTCCTTCTCTTCTTTCCCATTTCCCCTACCTTTTTTAAAAATATTTCTCTGGTTTCTCTCTCCCATCCATCACCAGGGTGTTGACAAATGAAGACATGCAAGTCTCATTGAAAGCTTCTCTGCATGACTGATGCTGCTCTCCAACCATCTAACACATACACGTGTGTGCATTTACTGTACATGGGCACTTAGACTTTCTCACACACACACACACACACACACACACACACACACACACACACACACACACACACACACACACACACACACACACACACACACACACACACACACACACACACACACACACACATGCAGAGTGTGAGCAATGCAGTATAATAAGCAGCATGGCAGAGTTGTGGTCAGCTTTGCCCTATGTGCAATCGTTGAGAAGCCACATGAAGGCGTTTGGGTATTAAAGGACAAGCCTTGGTTGGCTGGGAGGGAATCTGTCATGCAACAAGAAAACCTACTTTTTCACCCATTGTTTTTTGCCTCTTTAATTTCTTCTCTATCCCTTTTTCTTCATCCTGCTTCCCAGGTGCTGTCTTTCACCAACTACTCTCTCTCGCTCTGCCCACTGTTTTTGTCTCCGTCTTCATTTCTTTCATTCTGTGGCATATTAGACTCAGTTGTACTACTCTCCAGCTTAAAATGCTTAGACCACTGGAATGTTCCGTCAAAGAGGTGGGCGGACCCTGGTGGGGGTGAGGGGGGCGGGACAGACCAGCAACCAATTAAGGAGGAGATTGAGGTAAGACGGACAGCTTCTAAATGGTGTAATAACAACCTACTAAAATGTAATTACAATGCAATAGCAATAGACACTTCTAATGACAGGATGTATATGCCAATGTGATTTCCTAATTGTGGCCTTGGCATAATGGGTGACTGTTAACATGGCGTGGAGATTAAAGAGAGGTGTCTGAATGTAGAACTTCAACCGCAAGGACTTGTAACTGTGTTGAGGGGCATGATGGCCACTCAGAAGCCACTGCCACGAATCGATCACAACAGGTAGGTCTGGGTGTTTGAGAGTAAGCCTGAACCTGAATGAGTTGGTTAGTGAGCTTTAGTAAGTGGCATAATCGGGCAGTTTGTTTCTAGATAGAGGCACTTATGCATTTGTCCATTCATCTGTCCATCCATTAAATCTTCTTATTTGTCTCAAAACACTCTGGTTAATGTTACTGCTTTTTGTTTGACCGATTTATCCCTTGGTACAAGTTTCCAGCTTCTCACAAACTGCAAATGTCCATCCACTGTCTATCAATCTTCCAGTCTGTCCATATGTGATGCAGCCATCCATCCATCAGTCCGTCTGTCCATCCATCTCAACTCCTCCATCCGTCCTCCATCTCTAACAAGAGGAGTGGATGGTGGCGTCCATTATTACAGAGCATCCCAGAATAGAGTTTCGTTTTATTACAAGTCCCACTGGTCGCCGTGGCTACCCAAATTACAGGCCAGGCTTCTCACACATAAAAAAGGTTGCGCTGCCGAAAACCAGCCACCTCAATAAAGGATGGATTAGAAAATCCTTTGCTTTTTTCCCTTCCTTTCCTTTTTGAAAGGTTTTTCTGTACATTTTTTTTCCCTCTGGTGTTTTGTTTTATGTTGGGGTGCAGCGGTCTTCTTCAGTGGTTTTGCTCCCCGACCCTGCGGCGGGAAAATACGCTCACTTGTGGGTTTCTGGGAAGGCAGCGGTGGACGAAACATCTGCTGGGAGCAAGATGTATGTAAGTGTGTGTGTGTGTGTGTGTGTGTGTGTGTGTGTGTGTGTGTGTGTGTGTGTGTGTGTGCACTGCCCTGGCATCCTGTTCAAGTTTACGGATCAGAAAAATATTCAATACAGGCATGGCTTTGTAGTTTTGGGAGAACATTTTGAAAGTGCGATGGAAAGTTTGGTCTTGAAAATGATAGACTATCTTTTGAGAAGTGTAGAAAGGTACAGCCATTGCAGACATTCAACAAATATAGCCTAATATAAAGGAATTTTTCATTGAGTCAATTACTATTTTCAAGTTTAAAACCTCCAGATAATGTTTACTGTATCTATCTACCCAACATTACATAAACGTATGGCCTTCAATCAATAGGTAGTGCCAGCTAGTAGTGAAGGCTTAAGCTAACATTCAAAGCTTCATCAGTCTTATACATCTGAAAAACAGGGGACAAGAAAAAGTGCAGTGTGGTTACTGTCAGATGTTCATAAAATGTTTTGAAAAAATACTCATGTGAAATGCCGACTATCGTTATGTGGCACCAACATATAGCCTGTCCGATATGTTGATTGCTACTGACATTGGCTACACCACCTGCTGCAGTAAATACTCTGCGCCAATTTTGAAGTGTTTCATAGTGTGAAGCTTCCTCCACTTCCTTAATGCTGCCCCAATGTTTTGAATGAGTTCGGAGCAAATAGTGGTTAATTCATGGGTCTTTGGAATGTCGAGAATTACAGATACACAAAGCCTGGGCAGCTTTTCTGTTGAGTGAAGAGTGGAGGGGATTGATCCCATAACTCTGATAAAGTACTGTATGATAAAGTGTGATTTGGATATTATACATTAGTACAAAGGATGTGATTTCAAACTATAAATCATCACAAGTGTTATGATATACAGTATACTATGATATATCTTCGATACATTGATGTCTTAGCTTCAAACCGGAACAAATGCCTCCATATTAGACTCAGGGTTTTTGTCCAGGGCATAATTCCTGTTTTTTTGACAGGTTTGTATAAAAAAAATTAATGGGGGAAAAGAAATGGACTGAACTGTGTTCTGACATTGAATGTGTTGGAATGTGCCAAAGTGTACGGTTCCCCTTTCCTCTTAATTGTACCTCTTGTCATCAGAACATTTAAAATGAATCATTTTCAGGTTCTGATTGTCCAATCATGTCTGCATTCTAATCCTAGTTATACCAACGATACATTTGTTGTTGAATTTTTTGTGAGGGCTTTTTTAACATTTCCTTAAAACCTATTGTACCTTCCATGTAAAAAATATAAAGACGAGTTGTTTCACAATTCTCTAACTGCCTTTTCATATTCCATTTAGTTTCTGTTGTATTTGACTGTAATGTAAGTATACTGCTGTCTTGAGATCTGGGCCTGATTCATTTTCCACCAATGATTCAGAAGCAGTGGTTCTTTGATTGAAAATGTTACCAGCTGAAAAATGATTTCTGTTGGTTCACCAGAAATGGTGAATGACGAACTAAATTCCCACTGTCTATTTTAAACCTTGATCCAGACGTGGACAATATGCTTGCTAATTGAAATCCACTTTGAAAAAATAAATAAATATAACCCTGTTTAACAACATCCTACCTGATGCAATGAGCGATGATGCAGTCATCACCAGGGTAACGGGTTGTGGTCAGATCTTTGGAGAAAAAGATTACAGGGATAAGAGGGAAGACATTCAAGGGGGGAGACTAGAGCTTTTTGATGGATAAAAGGAAGATGGGGGGTTGGAGAGATCTATCACCATTAAAAGGGTTGTTTATGGCAGTTTCTTTCAAATCCCCTGCGTTTAAAACCAGAAGGGGGAAATATGGCCTGAGATGCAGCCTCATTAAACAATATGAGGGCCCTTTATCATGTGGCAACCCACCGGAAGTAGGGCAGCGACCCATCTTGGTTCCGACCCATCGTTTAAGAAGGTTTTTACGGGAAGTGTGAATGTGGTGTGCGATGAAAGGATGCGATGAGGTGTGTGTGTGTGTGTGTGTATGTCTGGTTGTGTGTGTGTCTGCAATGCAGTGCACGCTATTATTATGTTGCTGTGGTCGTCATGATGTAAGATGCTTTTCAAGGGAGTAAACAAGATCAGCACGCAATCTACAACCAACATATGAAAACATCATGTTTCTGTGGGTCTCAAATGATTACGAAATCTTTATAGTCAAGACATAAAATATGATCAGGGCAGGGCTGAAAAATACTATGCATTTTTCAGACCCCATTTGTACCAGAAAAACTACAGAAAATCACAAAGGCGTATATTTTCATGAATTTAGGTATTTAATTAGGCCCGACACACAGTCACATTTACTCTCACATATTCAGGGAAGAAAAAAGTATACGTTGAAACGCATTCATATCCCCTTTTTTAATATATATATATATTTTCAAGTTTCACATGGTAGTTTTTTATAGAAACGTCTCAAAAACTCTGGAAAGTATTTTAATGAAATACTCAATCATTACATTACTGGCAATCTTGTCCACTCTTTTGAGAGTAAAGTGTGTAGGTTTATAGGTGGAGACAGTGACATATGTATACATTAAAGATGTTTAACAATAATTTTCATGGACCGATGTGCAGTCAGAACAGATGAGTTTTCAGACTGCAAGTCAATATGTGCAGAGTTTCTGCTTTGCTGATGGAGAGCATATTCTTGCTAGCTTTTGGTGTTCCACATGTAGGCACAGTAGGTAACATATGACACCTGACCCAACTCCATTCTCTGATCAAGCTTGCTTAGGTGATGAAGACGGTGAGATGAGATTGAAAGCTAGGAACAAAGATAGTAAGTAAGTATGTTATGTCTAAAAAAAAAGCAAGTTTAACTTGAGCCGCTCCCAAGGTCAAGACCGAACTTGTGCTCAAGCCATTAACTAAATCATCGATGTTTCATTACAATCCTAGCATGCTAGAATACAGCGTCACCACAAATAAAATCTTCCAAATACTTTCACACTGCATTGCACATTTTCAAAAGTGGCTTTGAAAATAAAAACAAAACAAAATTCACTGCTTCTATTCACAGCGAAATAGTTTTTATCGGCTCACACATCACAGTAAATGCAGTCATGTGAAAGTAATAATCCCTAGATACAGTATATCTCTAGAAAAATACTGAATTTATTTTGCTAAAACGTAACAGCGGGGACTCCTGCTGGTTCTCTCTTATTGCCTCAACCACCCCACCTCACGACCCCCCCTCCACCCTTCTGCCTTGTCAATCAGTAGAAGGAGGAAAAAGTCATTAAATCTCTCTGTTGGCCATATATGTAATTACAGTCTGCCTGTATGTTGCTAAATACGCCCCGGCGCTAGTCTGGTCTCCCTGGTCATGTTTTTTCCTCCCACCGGTCGTGTTTAAGGCCCTTATAATTGGCAGAGGCAGCGTGTCAGGATTAGAAGCTGCTGGTTTGAAACCCTCGACCCCTTTCCCCCCCTTTTCCTTTCTCCTTCTTGCCAGCCCCCCTCCTCTTGCAGACAACCACAACCCAACACTCCCTCTTACCGCTCTCCCTGTATCACATGCCTTGCGATTAAAATCGGAAAATATCATTCTCTTATAAATTCCAATTTTCCAACATGTATACAGATATTATTGAGAGAGATTCGGCCTCCATTAGTTGAAATTTACCTTGTCAACATATTTTACTATTTCCTTTCGATTTTAATATTGCAGTCTACTCTATTGAGACTTTGTTTTGGCTCATCATTGGCAAATTCAAAGCATTCATCAATCAAAATCGAATCTTAAAGTTCTCCCTTGCTTTGGTGCTGTATTATCTTCCATGTTTTACTAGCAGAAAACCCATGTATCTGCACATCCACAGACCCACGCATACATTACCCCTATGACCCCTATGAACTGTTACTTTGTATACAAAACCTATCATGGATCACATTGTTAGCCTTGTTAAGGGCTTTTACAAGTGTTAATTAAGTTGGTGTATATTTGACTGGTGCCTGCAGGACGCCTGTGGTCAGTTGTCTACCTCTCTCATCTCACACTACAGCCCTCTTATTCAGAACACCACTCACCATAAGGCAGTCTCAGCCAGAGAGAAAAAAAAGTTTAAAAAAAGAAGACATTTGGCACATTTCCTCAAATCTTCTTGAGATAGCAAACCTATTATTTAGGCTAGTCAATATTTACCTCTTGAAACTAATTTCTGCAATGCAGGTCCATCACTTAACATAAAACGTTCTTCTTCTTTTTACAGTGCTACAGGGCTACCCCTGTCTCACTGGCAGTAATAAATCTCTTGTGGGTTTAGGCAAATGAAGGTCGTTTGGGCCATCAAAGGATCTAAACGTTGAAATGATGGAGCTGATGGTCAGTGATGTCAGCAAAGATGTTGACTTTGTCTGAGTCAGAGAAGTTTCTGGTCAGTAGAGCCCCTCATTTTTCGGTCTTTCCGTCGCTGTCTCCTTGTTTCTCTTTTAACCTCTCTCACGGTTGCATCATCTCTCTCACACATTCAAAGACTGCTGCCCTTTTATCCAGGCAAAAAAGCATACATTCACTTATCTTAAATGTGAGTACATGAAACTATGCACCCAATATATGCAATATGTGTATAGTATTTCATGATTTGTGTCCACTACGGGCTCAATCTCCAAGACAAGAGTCAACATTCTGTTCTTTTTTTCTTTTTACTATTGAATCTATTATTTTACACATGGACATTTTAAATGAGAAGTTATTTAGTCTCATTGATTGACTGTTTGACAAGCCTGGAAATTAATTGGTTGTACTTGGTTGTTTTCCTACATTTTTGAAAAAGTTGAAAAAAACCATGATAATTTTGATAAAAATGAGGGTGGGCCTTTTCAAATTAAATGTGTTGAAAAACGTACAGACCATGAATTAGGAGGCTTTACGATTCACTGTCAGATACAAATTTGGACCGAAAGCAGGGTTCCCAAGTTGTATAAGAACTATGCTTGATATGCTGTCAAAAACTCAGATATATGCTATTTTAAAAAACAATGAAGCACAAGGAAAGCACATTTCCATATAGCAAGTAAATCTAACATGATATGGATATGCCTATTAATTTCAAGATGGTTATCTTGTTCATTGACAATGCAATGTTGATGAACATTTAGTGCAGATGTCGCTGCCTGGGAAGGAAGGCAGGTTGAGGTGTAATTATGGTAAGTGGGTTAAAACTCGGCTGTTGATGGTGAATGGAGTCAGATGAAGACGTTGTTGACTGGGGTGTTATTTTCAGTGGGGGCCTCTCTATGCAACACAGACATGTTTTTGAACAGAAGCAGGGGGAGTGGTGGCACTTGTGAACTCTACACCGACATGATCCCACACATTTCACCTGTTCATTAACAAACGTACATGCACACTGAGACAGACAATGATGAGATTTCTAGACAAAATATGTGACATGAGGTGTCCTTTCTAATTATATCAGCATTGGACAAACTTTTCAAACCCAGGATTTGAGGAGGGTTTAGGTACGAAATTATCAATTGCCTCAACTCATGGAACGAACGATATCAGAGGATAGCACTGTTTTCTGTATTCTGCACGAATGCATGAGGGGAATCCATCAGATGTTTTCAGCACCCCTAGACACACGCACGCGCGCACACACACACACACACACACACACACACACACATATGCACGCATGCACAGCACACACACACATACACACACACACACACACACACACACACACACACACACACACACAAACACACACACGCGCACACACACACACACACACACACACACACACGTGTAAATACACACACAGGTCATGTATGTTCCACTCTTTTACTGAGTAAACATAAGCCATGCACGCAGTTGACAAGTCAACACATCCAGCTAACCCCAACAATCTCCCATCAGTAAATACATTCATGAGTCGGCTGCAGCTTTTCCTGTATCACATATGAGGAGTCTGGTTAAAGTGACACCCTTAGTACCAAGAAATCCTTTGAGAAAGTGCGCTGGGTTGGCATAGCAACAACTGAAGTAAACAACGGAAATGTGTACGTTACAACTTCCAGTCCACAAAATACACTTTGCTGGGATCAGGCACATTTTACACTCAGTCCCTTTGTTGCTTCATTTGCCACCTTGTCATAAACGCTTTACATTTGGGCCTTCACTATTTTTTATATCACGTTCAGTCTAACCACATACGTTATAAAGTGTAGTAAATGTGTGGTCTGTTGTCAAGTTGATATGCATATTAAACAAAGGCACAAGGGACATTTAAAGCTTAGCTGAAGTAATCATTTCTGGATTACTGTAATGATGGAATACTTTAAAAAAGTGTTTCCTCCTTGCTTGACCTAGTCAATGTCACTTCCTTGAGTTGCGTCAGGCTTTTGGAGCTTTAAGACTGAATGAACTGTACATTTTTCTGACTTACTTAAAAGTTATTGAGTAATGCAAATCATGACCTGGTAAGGGGTACAACATTCTGTTTAACTGTCCGTTTAACTTGAATGAAATGTGTAAAAGATATAGTTTGGTGCAGAAAAACAAGTTATTGCATACATAGGGTTAGAAGAATTCCTGTACTAACAAAATATGCCAGTAAGAGCCCGGTGTTTACCTTAAAATCACAAAAGATAACTTAATATTGACTTCTTCTTTTCTCTCTCAAATGCCCACTGGCAACACTAGCTCAGTGTGTATTCATTATCTTATTTGTATAATGCTTAAAGGGCCTTTCTTAAGTGTCTGTGGCCTTTTCACCCTCACTGCCATGTTCTAGATGGCACGTAGTCTCTTGCTACTGTTTTGAATGGACTTCATAAAATCCATTGTTACCATGCGAACAATAGTGAAGAATCTAAAAGGGCTGCTGAATGGGAAATAAACAGCTGAACAATTAAACCCCATGCAATTTCCCCAAGTTTCTGTTTCCACAGAATAAATATTTCTCTGTCTTTGCACAAGTGAGGGTATGGGTGGAAGTGGTGATGCCAATAAAAGACTATTACATTTTTAAAGTTTATTTTCCCCTTTTGTGTTTCTTCACTTTGAGCTCCCCCCCCCACACACACACACACTGTTTTGTAATACTAGCAATAAGGATTGTTATAATTTTTCATTGAAAACTCTCAGTAATTCTTATGTTTCCTATTTGCGTACTGTGTGCCACCCTTTCTGTTTTTTTCTCATCTTCCTCTCGGTTCATGGCTGGATTTCCTCTTTCTTCGTCTATGTTAAATGCCTGTCCCTCAGCCTTTCCACTTGTTCTCTGTTACTCTGCATAACCCCCCCCCCCCCCCCCAACCCCTCCACCCTGCCCAAAGGCCCACGCCCCCCGCCCCCACCCCAGACATCTGTCTCACCACAGCATAGAGCTACGATGTGACACCGTGCTATAAATATGAGTTCACATAGACACACACAAACACATACGCACACACACTATAAATACCATCCCTGTGCAAAACACACTGCTGCAGTATAAATATTTAAGTATAAATGTGTAATGAATTTATTGATATGTTGCCCATGCCAGCAGGCACTGTTTTGAGCCGCAGAGTGGTGAACCAGTGTGGTGGGATTGAAGTGGTGCTGAGGGATTGTGGGAACGCATGTTCCGAGTTAGGCAGCTGACCAATCGGTGGGCTGGAAGCTGGAAGCCGCATCACAGAAAGAGCTACTGATCACCAGTCTTCATAGCCATCCATTTCTCTCTTTTGCTCTTTCTCGCCCTCTTTCCTCTTTCACTTTCTTGCTTTCTTTATCTCTCTTCTGTTCTTCATTGCTCTCTTTTCCACTCTTTTCCCTCCTATCTGTTACCTAAGTTCATTTTGCCAAACAACCTCGCTCGATCTTAACCTGTCAATGTTTTACCTTCAAACTTCCTAATGCAGACATTTCCCAACTGCATGCAAGCATGTGTCTGATTTATGAATTATGTTTTTTCAGTGACAATTTGTACACAATGAGAGAAAATCATCCCCAAAGTTCAACCCAGACTTTGGTCAATAAACACCTTTTTTCAGCAGAGCAAGCAAGCAATCGGGAACCAAGATGGTAGTCCATATAAACATCAAGCAACAGTTTATTACGTTGCTTAATTGAAAGTGAACACTTTTTTCCATAACTGCACGACAAGTGTGACCAGACATGACTGTGAAGAACTTACATCTCAGGTGAATGAATCACCAATATGAACTCAGATAACGAGGGGTATGCTCTTCTTATAGAACTTTTAATATAAAGGGTCATTACTGATGGATTGACAATAATGGAGATATTCAGTTATCACTCAACACTACTCTCTGAATTACAACTGATGAGCAGCCACATCTTTCACATTACATCGATTGAGTGCGGCAACGTGCGGCTGAAAAAAAGAGACTGAGATTGAAGAACCTACTAACAAACTCACAACATAGACACTATGGCTTTTGTGGTCTTAGTTTTTATTGGGAGTCGCCAGTATCACTTCCTTTTGATTACAATCTTGATTAACCCTGGTGTTTGTTCAATAAAATTGTTCCAGTGTCCCAATTTCCTTCCTCAGTATAGCTGTTCCACTCTGGTGACTATTAGCCCCATGGGAAAGTGATCTGATGTAGATTTCTATTCTGTGCAGCAAGTGGAGTGGAAAAGGTTATTTTAGTTGGACAGCTAATTTAGCAAAAGGAACCATACTTCTAAATGTAATTACATAGGCCAAACAGTACTGTACATTAAGAGTTACAAACAGAGCACAGCTTCAAATGAAACCATGGCAAATGTGTTTCACCACAACATGTTGATGCACTTGACAGATGAGCCATTCAGGAGAGATACATTTACAGATAAATCTTAAATGGTATATAAACTAGATGTTGGCAGTCCCATAAGGCAACATAGAAATGCATCATTGTCTGAAACATGCAACCTGGCTAACCCTCATCTTCTCACTCCACACAAGAACCCTTGGTTCATTCATACTCTCATGGCTTCTCCATCAACTGCTATGCTGATGACACCCACAAATTATTTTCATTCCAGCATCTGAAAAAAATTGTAACGCTCCATGAAGGTTGCAGGAGCAGTCTGATCATGTAGATTAGGGAACTGCTCATGTTTGCCTTGAACCATGGTCAAATGAAGACACGAGGACTAGAGGCCTTCACATCTGCAACATTTCCGACCCATGGAAAACCTACCTAAACCAGCTGTTAATATATAGATTAATTTGTATTTTTTTTAAATCTGAACCAAAATGATTCTGAGGACAGTTGGAAGGATTGTTGTAGTCAGATTAGACCCAATATAAAATGTGCTTCACCTGGCGTTGCCTTTCTTCCACTTGAATCCCCTTAGATATTAGGCCTTTTGACCACCACCTGTGCCCATACCATAGAACCTTACCCCACCCAATTACACTGAATGGTATTCATGGGTTCCTGCTCGAACAGATTTTTGTGCGGTCCAATCAGTGAACAGAGCAAGTGGCTGAGAACGATGACGTCGAAGTTGCGCACCAGTTTCAGTTGAATGCTGCGTTCCTTTATACTCGGAACTGGGAAATGTCCGACTTAGTAGTAGTTCAGAGTTCCGAACTGTCTGTGTTCCAGTGCATCTGCTCGGGAAAGTATGGACGCCTACAACCTTTCTCATCCAAATAATTAAACGTTAGGCTCTAGCAAGTTACCGTTGCCAGTTACCGGTAGATAGACTACAATATTAAAGTCAGAAATTTCCGAGTTCCCAGTACAACTGGAATGCACCGTCAGAAGCCGGCTCATGACATACATCACGACCAAACGTTATGCGATTGGTTGGCTGATCCAAAGTGGCACTGGGCAGATCCAATAGTTTTAAACTTCAACAGACACCCGCCTCCAAGTGAGTGAACGTTTGCCAATAGAGCAGTTCCAGACCTTCTGTACAAATGAAATGAAGTACTATGGTCTAGTTGGAGGCTAAGTTCTTGGTCCTGTTGAGGCCAAATACATTTTTTGTAAGATGCTTTGCACAAAATTGTCAACAGCTAAACTAATATTTTCTAATGTAATGAAACTCAGCTCAAATTGTTTGCTAAGACTGCATAATGAATAAAGGACTAGGGGAGTCATTTTCATATTGTCATTGCTTACGCATGACCATACACAAGTGTATGTTTATGCTGCTCTTTCAGTTACCCTTCTAACTTTGTATTCTCTCGCTGTATTCACACCTTCCCATCATGTTTACATCCTTTCCCTCCACTCAACCAAATATTCCTGTCATCCACAACTGTGAACTCACTGTACTCCCTTCCTCATCTCTCATCAGCTCTCCCCCCTCTGTGTCCCTCACTGCGTTATTTCAAAGCCACCTCCCTCTGTCCTTCCTCCAGCTCCACTCATCAGAGGTCACTGTTGTTTTTCTCTGATTCCGGTTAGCATGTCTGTATGAATGTGTGTGCATATAAATGTGTGTTACTGTGTGTGTTTGTGTGTGTGTGTGTGTGTGTGTGTGTGTGTGTGTGTGTGTCTGTGTGTATGTGGGGCTTACCCGATTCAAACACTGTTTTCATATGCCTCCATCTCTTCATTAGCCAATTTCTGTGTTTACCTTTGAGCACCCAGGGTAATCATACTGTATTGTCACAGCCTATCTTAGGTTGCCCACTCAACATCTTTCTATCCACTTCTCTGCTTCACTTCTCTGCCATCTCCTTTGCTCTCCATCTTTACTCTAATTTACTTTGCTCTCCCCTTTGTAATTTTACCTGTTGACTTTCCTTATCCTCATTTCCGTTTTGCTTGTTGTTTGGCAGCCTCCTTTTTTCTCCATCTTTCATTCCTCCCCCCTCTCTCTCTCTCTCTTTCTCACTCACCCTCCTCCCCTTTCTCTTTCTCCCTCTTTCTGCCCAAAGTTCTGCAGCCCAGCTGGCATGGTTTTCTAGTGGTGTAGTAAAATATAAATATAATAAGGACGTTTTTGAGCTGGTGAATCCATTCTGAGCAGAGAAACATCACCACAGAGCCCACAGATGTGGCACACACTCAGGAGAGAGAGAGAGAGAGAGAGAGAGAGAGAGAGGGATGGGGAGAGGGAGGAGAAAAAATCCCTCATTTGACATTGAGAGAGTGCAGCAGGAGCTCTGGCTGCATTATTGTTGGCATTACCTAGCTACTAGACTTGTTATTAGGACACTTCATACAAATTTGCCTTCGTCAACAATCTTCAAGGAAGTCTCCAATCCTTTGAGCATGAGTCTCGCTCAGCCCTCAAGTCTTATTTTAGGACTGGTCTTTGGAAGGAACTTCCATCCACATGTAATTAATAAATATGAAATGCACGTGCAATTATGAGGAAGCTTGACTACTCTCTGAGGTAGATATTTGATTTCCCACTTGCAGCTGCATTTAGACGTTACATTTGTTTTGGTACTGAGTAGGCCTAGTGGTTAGAAAAATGATCTTCTCTTTGTTTCAAATCAAAAAGTTTATCCATTAAAAGCCCAGCTAGTTTCACCATGCCAGGAGGGCAACTATATTCTATTTTATGATAGACAAAAATACTCTGAATATGCAGAATGTGTATCTTTGCATATTTAAGTGTGTGTTTGTGTGTTGCCTATGTGAGTGTTACAAAAAAACAGTTTTTGTACAATTTTGTACTAGGCTAAACGTTTCAGTTTACTGCATAGGCCTACTGCATGTTTGATGACGACTCGTGCCTATACCTGTATGCTTGTGTTTTCTTTTTTTGTAGGCCTATGTTTTTTTGTATGTGTATATGTTTGTGTGTGTGTGCTTGCTTCCGTCCCTCCATGCATATGTTTTCAGTGTCAGAGCACAGCGTACTTCAGTCCCTTGGGCCGCTCTTTGTTTGCTTTAGCCGTGCGGTGGCTATCCTAGCCCGCTAACTCCAAGACACATTTAGCCTGTGCACCACTTTTATATCATCCTGCTTTTTATTTTCCTTCTGTCTGCTCTCTGACCAAACACACTGCACTAAACTGGCCTTTAGCAAAACTAGTAGCCTACTGCTACTACTGTCAACCATTGATAGACAGATTTGGTCATTGTGGTTTTCACTGGCTGCAATGTTAGCTCTGGCTTAGCGTCTTGACTCGCTTGCCAAAAGATGTATGGAGAAAATGTGTGAAGTGCAGCACATCGAGGAAGTTTTATCTCCTTGTCTGGGAAGATTAAGGCTCTCAAGGTTTCAGACAGAACCACTCTGAAGCTTCGAAGCCAAGTGTGTAAAGACCTAGAGTTAGGTGTTTATTGTGGTCCAGGGTTGGACGCTGAGTGTGTGGAGGGACAGAATGAGTAGGAGGAGAAGGAGGAAGAGGGATTGTGGTTATAGCCACCAGCTGTTGTTACCTTGAGCATAACGTGCTTTAACCTCCACTGCAGCGAATCACCACAAGCCACAAACACGCTAGCTTCCACTGACTGCAAAACAACCGAAACTCACTTGTTTACCAGCTAATGTGCCATGTTTTCACTGCCATCTTTCCCCTTTTTTTTATAAACAACTTCTCAGTTCACATGTTGCTCCCTCACTTCCCAATATGTTCTCCCCGATTGCTTTGTATAATATTCTCACACTCTCTCATTATCTCCCCGTCTTACTGTATGGTCCCTTTTCACATCTTCTCCATATCTTTCTATTCATCTCCTTCTGAGCATTTCCTTTCATCTTCTGTCTTCTTCCTTTTTGTGCCACTCAGATGCCTTTGTTGGTTAGGGCCCCGGGTATGCGTGGGTAACCCCGGTGCCCATGTAAAGGCCCTGTGCTGTGGACTCATAGAACCCCAGTGCCAGTAGATGAAAGCAGAGAGAGAGATTCTGGGACTGGCACCCATCTCCCTCTGTCCTGTCACCATGGCCTCTTATTTCACAGAGAAAATTAATAACTTTAACAAACATCAATGAGCGAGGGCCTGATGCTCGGTTGGCTTGTCGGCTGGCCATGGTGTATGTGTGTTTGTGTATCTGTTAGCATGTGTGTGTGTATGTGTCTCTCTCTGTGTGTGTGTGTGTGTGTGTGTGTGTGTGTGTGTGTGTGTGTGTGTGGGAACTGTGCACATATGACTGGATATGTGTATTTTTGCCTACAGTGTTTGTGGACCTGCATGTGTGTGTGTGTGTGTGTGTGTGTGTGTGTGTGTGTGTGTGTGTGTGTGTGTGTGTGTGTGTGTGCATGTGTGTTTGAGCTCCTACAGTACCCTACACTATGTGAACCGTTGCAGTGGCGCAGAAAGAGGTTTTCAGAAATAGCTTAAGATGATTTAAGTAAATAAATTGACAGGTTGATGAATGCTAACTGAGGAAGACGGTGTTTTGAAAGATATTGGGTGTGAGGCTCCACTCTGGCCTGGTCTGATCAGATTGGTATCTTCTTGAAAGGCCATAGTGTCCTTTCTTGAGGCAAAGACAAAGTGAAGGACGGATGGATGAAGGGAGGGATGGATGGATGACTGGGAGAATGTGACCACTTCTGAAGCATTGTCGACAGCCACGCTGAATAGGCAACGGGCCTGCCTTGGAGCAACGCCCGTATTTATGATCTTCAAAGGAAGGATGACACACACACACGCACACACACACTCATGCACAACCACATAATGTTGATAGTTACAGGAAAGTATATGCCTGGCAAACGTGGGTACACACAAATTTGCATATACACTACATGTACGCTCACGCACGCACACAGACACACCTTAGCAACACTAAATGAGGCAGACATAAGCATCAGTACTTACATTCTGTATGTGATGGCAGCTCTGTAGTTGTGTCTCTAGATGACTTTCACTTATGCAGTACTTTTAACCTGAGAGTGTAACATAGTTACATATAATGTCTTAAATAAACAAAGGTACACATGCCAGTGCTGCATAAGGCACCCGCCTGCTCCCCAGAAGCACTTTGGGGTTAAGTGTTGCTGAAGAACGCTTACTTATAGTTTGATATTTTGTGAAATATCTTCTTTTTGCAGAGTTAGATCAGAAGAGCAATGCCACTCTCATGTCTGTAGGGTCAACTTAGCTTAGCATACTACTACAATCAAACAGGAAAGAGGTGAAAACAGCTAGCTTGGCTCCGTCTGAAGTGTAAATCTGGCATCATCACTAAAAGTCCATCAATTA
>NC_137216.1:15018017-15118469 GCF_949987685.1 Ammodytes marinus | reverse complement strand
CCTTGACCTCGATCCTTGAGCAAGTATCTGTAAAAATGCTAAATCATCCAAGGAAAGCCACAAAGGTTGTTGTACTTTGACCATTCACCTGACAAAATCCACCTGACCCACTTGTCATAGAGTTCTTATCTGCATTTGTTTGTATGGGTTTGAAGTGAGTGTTAGTTAATAGGTACCTTATGCCCTCTCCACTGTCGTCTTGGCACCTGATGGGCATGTTGTGTGTTTCTTAGTCCTCTCTCAATATCCTGCTTTTGTTCGGGCCATGCTGTCCCTCTGTCTTTCATTCCACTCTCAATCCATCTTCCCTGTCTCTCATCACCCCCCCCCCCCCCCCCCCCCCCCCCCCCACACACACACACACACACACACACACATGTTTGTATTGTTTGTTTCTAACAGCCTGATTTCCCTATTTTTTTTTTCTTTTCTTCTTAAATCCCTGTACCTCTCTTAGCGCTGTAAAGACAAGTTAAACTCTCTGGCCATCTCTGTTATGAACATGTGGCCGGGTGTTAAGCTGAGAGTGACAGAGGGCTGGGATGAGGATGGTCATCATTCGGAGGACTCCCTGCACTATGAGGGACGCTCTGTCGACATCACCACTTCAGACAGGTGGGACAAATAGGCTAGACAACAACCAATCTGCTTGCAGTCTGACAGTTATAAGACTTAGTCAGTCAGTCAACTTATTAGTAACGGGGTGAGTCAACCAATTAGTCTGCTAGCTTTTGGATTTCCAAATTTTGGATTTAAAATGTGCTCATCTGAGTTCCAGTCTGTGTCCAATTTTTCATGAAATTACAAGATTTAACCCTTGTGTGGTGTTCATATTGTTGTTACACAGCCAGTGTTCGTGGGTCTGGTGGACCCACTGCATTTTAGGAGGTTTTAATTCAACACAATCAAACATTTTATTTTAAAATACTCAACAGATGTTTATTTCATCCTATTTGCAAGAAATATAAACAGCATATATGGTTAATATTTGCCCTTCACCTTTGTTAGATCCCATTTATGAATTAAAGTACCACTCGTTTTTTGTCTGTTTTTGAATAAAATGTAATAAAACAAGAAAAACAATTATAAAAAAGATATTAGGGGAATAAATTCAACAAATTTACAAATGAAGCAGGGTTTTTCACAACTTTTGATTTTAATTTATTTGAACTTAATTGGAAATTTAACCCATTCAGGTCAGTTTACACTACAAAACTAATGGGCTGGTCCTAGGGCTGGCTGCTGAAGGCTGGTCCAGTGTCTTCGTTTTGGAACTAGCTGATGCTCAATCTCATTCTCTTCTTCAAAGTCACTGTCAGACACTGAAATTTCAGAAATGTGATCCTCACTGTGAGCTCATCACTGCTTTATGCAGATGATGTGGTCCTGATGACATCATCGGTCTTTGACCTTCAGCTCTCACTGGATTGGTTCACAGCCAAGTGAAGCAGTTGGGATGAGGATCAGTACCTCTAAATCTGAGGCCATGGTTCTCAGTAGGAAACCTATGGATTGTCTACTCCAGATATAGGGAATGAGTCCTAACCCCAAGTGAAGGAGTTCAAGTACCTTGGAGTCTTGTTTGCGAGGGAGGGGACAATGGAGCCTCAGTTTGGCCGGAGAATCAGAGCAGTGGGGATGGTATTGCACTTGCTTTATCGCAACGTTGTGACATAAAGAGAGCTGAGTTGGAAGGCAAAGCTCTCGATCTACAGATCGATCTTGGTTCGTACTCTCACCTATGGTCATGAGGCTTGGTCATGATCCAAAGAACTAGACCGCAGGTACAAGTGGCCAAAATGGGTTTTCTCAGCATGGTGTCTGGCATCTCCCTGAGAGATAGGGTGAGCAGCTCAGTCATCCTGAGAGATTTTGTAGTACAGACGCTACTCCTACGTGTAAAAAGGAGCAAGTTGAGGTGGTTTGGGCATCTGGTAAGGATGCTCCCAGGGCGCCTCCCTAGGGAGGTGTTCCCGTCACATCCAGCTGGAAGGAGGCCTCAGGGAAGACCCAGGACTAGGTGGAGAAATTATATCTCCACCCTGACCTGGGAACACCTCTGGATCCCCCAGTCTGAGCTAGTTACTGTGGCCCGGGAAGGAGAAGTTTGGGGTCCCCTGCTCAAGCTGCTGGCCCGAGACCCGACCCCTGATAAGCAGTTTATGATGAGTAATGATCATGAGAGAGTGAGTGATCCTCACATTCTGAACCCTCTAACTCTACATCATCTTTAAAAGCTTCTCTCTCTTCCAAAACCTACAATTTCTACACTTGTATTAGCCCTGGGTCCAGTAGACCCGAACATCCTGAATGTAATATAAATGTGTAGGGGGGGTGTACAGCGTGTGTTGACCAAATTTTTTTTCTGATATATGTTCTTCCCAGTAGATGAGCCAAGGCCAATGAGTCTCAGTTTGAAATTATAATTAATAGTATCAGTTTTCTTTTGATAAAAAAGAAAATGGGTCCCACAGACCCGAACACCACACAAGGGTTAAGTGAATTACAGCATATAAACAAATGTATGTATTTCAGTTTTTTTTAAAAGGTTTCTTTTGTGCATTTTTGAAAATGGTATGCAGTGGTAGTTAAACTCTGATTGGATCACATTTAGAGTTAATAGCATCTCTTTTACCCTTTCTCATACAGAGATAGAAATAAGTATGCCATGTTGGCCCGGCTGGCCGTAGAAGCTGGATTTGACTGGGTCTACTATGAGTCCAAAGCCCACATTCACTGCAGCGTCAAGTCAGGTAAGAGGTGGATATGAGCAACAGTATGTGTGTGTGTGTGTGTGTGTGGCTGCGTTATCTGTTTGTGTGTTTTTGTGTGTGTGTTTGTGGCCAGCTGCCATTACCACTAATGAGGTTGATACTAGACCCTTTCTTAGTGATGCACTAATGGTTCACCTTGGCTTTCGGTGACAATATCATCCGTCTGTGTGTGTGTGTGTGTGTGTGTGTGTGTGTGTGTGTATGTGTGTGTGTGTGTGTGTGTGTGTGTGTGTGTGTGTGTGTGTGTGTGTGTGTGTGTGTGTGTGTGTGTGTGTGTGTGTGCGTGTGTGTATGTGGCCTATTGGGAGCCAATCAAAGCAGGGTGTGCACCTGCGCTCTTTGCTGTATTAAGTCTCACTTCCTGGTCAGATACCACCATAAAGGGATAATGTGTTGTGATTATAATATATTTAGCTGTATAATGTGCATATAGAGCCAGTGTAAAACTATTACCGTTTTTTTGACATGGATGTAGCCTATGTTGAGCAGTGGGACAGTGCAATATATCAGCAAATACATGTAATCAGTTATTAAAAATGTATATGTGAACATACTGTCTATATGAACAGCTTCTATATAGACATATCACTGTCCTTTCTGCATTTCTTAGACTGTTTCATTTATTTTCCAAATGTCATTGTTAATATTAAATAAAATTTCTCCAACACACTCTTTATTAACAGCAAATCAGATATGGTCTGTGCGCAAACAATACTTGACCGCATTCCACCTCAAGCTATTCTAACTTTTGAGACATTTTAGAAATCCATTTACCCATGTCTGGTACTACCAGTCGTTTGATGCCAAACTACATTCTAGCCGTGCGCTGAGGTTAGCAGGCTGTGAGATGATTAACTCTCTCTTTGTTTTCCTCTTGCTTTTCCTTCAGCAGGTTTCTCTCAGATCTCTTATCTCAGTCTTATCACCTTGCGGTCACAGCCCTCAGGCTTACAGACACACACACCTTGGACAAATATTTGGCTGCCTTAAGACTGCTTTAAGACGACCCTCCCACCCACCCACATACACACACACACACACACACACACACACACACACTAATGAATATTTCTTATTTCAAACAGAGTTTTCCTTCAGTAGTTTTAACAAATAATCTATTCGTCTGTCTTCTTGCCTATTATTTGCCTCTGATTTTTCCCCCAGTTCCTTCCTGGTTCCTTTAAGACCATTCTACTAGCTCTTTCCCAAAATAGCAGAATGCATTGTCAAGAAACAAGCTCATTACAATGTACCAATGCACTTTCCTTGGGTGGAACCATTGAGAGTGGGCATGTGACACGAACTTTGCTGTAATCCAAACAGTATCCAGACACAGGTCTGAGTCTGTGTGCTTTCCTGTCTCTCTGACCCCAGGCCGTGCTCTGACTGTGGTGATACAATCAGCTGGTTATCCATTAGCTCTCACTGGCTGCCTCTTCTTGCCACCTTGTCTCAACTGCGTCTTAAAGGGGACACCTTATTCAGAAATACTCCAGCAAGAGTGGATGCATATGGATAAGACTAAGCTAACAGTGAAGAAAACAAACTAATGTTGTATCACTTGTTACCTGCTGACGTAACCATGCCAAGTTGGGTTGGACAAATTAGGTATAGCGGCAAATAGTCATATATGCCATGGTAAAGTAAATGGTCAAACTATCTCCTCTAACAACATTGTATGAAATATGACAGGAGGAGAGCTGCTCTTACTCCACTTGGCAATGTGTTAGATTTTGAAAACACATTTCTGTGACACCCCCAAGCATTTAATAAGCATCAGAAAAAAACACAACTATTTTTGGAAGTAATATTAATGATTTGATGTCATATTCAGTCATATAGGGCCATAAAAACCTTTTGAAAGATGCTTTCAAAACAGGTTCAGTTCATAGTGAAAGCAATGGGAAATATCCAATGTAGTTTAGAAAATGGAATGATCAACTGTGGATGGAGTTACAAATGCTGATGTGCTGGTAAAACAATGTTTGTCATTTCTCTTTGTGTAAAAGGAGGTCTATGGACAAGCAGAGAGCCAGAGGCTGACGAAAAAAAAACTAAGTTTAAACACAAGTCACGTACTATACATATGTTAACAATCTACCACTGATCCACTCAGATAAAGTTGTCCTTGAGTCAGTGTCAAAGTCTCACCCGTTTTATAGCTCACTCAGTGATCATGCAACACTGTGGAAGTCAGAGTACTGCTGCACTGCTGCTCCCTGTTCAAACTGTATTCTTCTCTCCTCATGTTCAGACTCGTTGTTCTTGCATCTGCACCAGAAAGTCATACAATGAAAAATGAAAACAGAAGTAAATTAAATCTATCAAATAATCCTAATTCTCTTTCTTCTTTGTCTCTCCAGAGCATTCTGTGGCAGCCAAAACTGGCGGTTGTTTCCCTGGCGATGCCCAGGTTACCCTTGAAGGCGGGGCTACTAAACAGATGCGTGACCTTCACCCTGGCGACCGCGTCCTGGCTTCCTCCACGACCGGCGGTCACGGCCCACTGCTCTACAGCCCGGTCCTATCCTTTCTGGACCGCCAGCCCAACGTCACGAAGATCTTCTACGTCATTGGCACCAGCGCAGGCCTGAATATCACCCTCACTGCCGCTCACCTGATATTTGTCACAGACTGCACTGACGCGCTGGGTGAGCTAATGCGGGAAGAGACAGCTGAAATGCCGCTAATGAGCTCCGTACGGGAGGGCAGGCCTAGCCGGGAAGCAGGTCTGAAGACAGTTTTCTCCAGTGAGGTCCGCCCGGGACAGTGCGTACTTACATCACAAGGAAAAGCGGGGTCACCTCCAGCAACGCTATCAGTGGTGACCTTTGTAGAAGAACAGAAGAGCACTGGGTTGTATGCCCCGCTAACCCAGCATGGCTCCATAGTGGTGAACGGTGTGCTAGCATCATGCTACGCCGCTGTGGACAATCACGCTTTGGCCCACTGGGTCTTGGCCCCACTAAGGTTCTTCTTCAGCCTGATGGGACCTTCAGAACCACAGACTGACGGCCTGCATTGGTACCCAGGGCTTCTACAGAGGCTGGGGCTGATGCTGCTGGACTCCCAACACTTCCACCCCTGGGGGGTCGAGCAAGCACAGACATAGGAGCCACAGAGACATGCCTCACACTGATGACTTTGCTCATTATACCTGTTTTATTCAGGAACACCAAAGCACAGTGTGAGGGACAACCAAAGACGATTTTATGTTATAATGGAAACGTGTTTTTCATTTTTTTTCTACTTGCCTGTATTTGCTGTACAAATTCCTTTTTGTAGCACACATACAATTGTGCCAAAAACAAAGACATTTTTCTTTTATACTTTTGGCAATTTGTATGTCATTCATTCCGCAAGATCTAAGGAATCGGGAAGTCTAAGGTGTACCATACAATCTAATGACAGTTGTTTTAGCGCATGAGACCATTTCAAAAGTTGAATACCAGGGAACACACTTACACAAATAAACTTGAACTGTGATTCAAGCTTTCCTTAAAACAAAAACATACATGATGAAGCAAGACAATCAGGTCTCATCATTACTTTGTACTGTATATTTACTGTAACCTGTCCACTTTATGCATCTTCAGATCATGCTGGGCCTCACTGATAATTTGAAGAAATTCAACACACGAGAGCCAAAAGACAACAACTTAACTCACTGTCAGAATCGTCACCACAGTAATTCCACTGATTCTTTACTCATATTTATAGAGCATATACTGTATATTAATATACAAATTGATATTAAACTGAACAATGGGGGTTGAAGCTGTATGTATTTACTGAATGCGATGTGGCAATTTGCTCTTTGGCATTATAGCTTTGTTGGGAAACTGTTGAAAGGCAGGGAATGATGATTGACATGGTATTTGTGCTGTAGTGTCCTAACTTCAGGATAGGTATCTGTTGGGTTTTTAATGGCCAAACTTTCAATCTGTTTTTCCAAGTTTGTCATCTGCCTTCAGTCACCCTGATTGTCTCAAACTGATTTATATGGATCATTTATGCATTCTTATGAGTTTTTTAATTTAAAAAAAGGTTTTAATCTTGTAACAATTTTTCAGGTGTTCATTTTTCAGGTCAGTTGTATTAAGTTAAGGCATACACAACACTCAGGCTGTATTCAACTACTGTATTAAGCAACAGCTATGCACCATATTAGATAACGGATATTACATCTCTAACATTTACCTTTAATAGCAAGTTACTTGATGGCTCTCCTTTGCGTGGTCTTCTTTCGTTTTCCAACTGTCAACCCAGACTTAACACCTAGACTGGCAGAAGTACAGAAACATTGTCTTTTAAACAGTATGGGAAGGAGATTTGATGGTTCAATTACAGTAAGTGAGGATTAACATGTAGTTCACAATGCAGTTCAGTACAGTGTTGTCCAAGTTGACACCTATCAGGTGTGCTTTGTGAAGACTTAAAAAAAAACATTGCAAGTATCTAGCTGACTCCAAGGCGCTAATCTGTATGCCTGCTAAAGGTTTGTCACATATGTATATTAAGCTATTGTTGGAGAGACTATTTAAAGATCTATTTTTTAGAAAATAATGTAAACTATTATTATTATTATTATTATTATTATTATTATTATTATTATTATTATTATTATTATTATTATTATTATTATTATTATTATTATTATTATTATTATTATTATTATTATTATTATTATGTTTGACAACTGTGTGCATACAATTTGTATTTGAAACATAAAGTTGTTGTTTTCAATCCAAAACTACCCTGTGTTTTATTTGGTAGAAAGAAACAGTAAAAAAAATAAAAAAAATACTCAACACCAAAGTAACAAGGAATAAAGTTAAATAATGCTTGTTCTGATTGAATGGCCCTGACTTTTTTTTGATGAGGGCTTGCAACTTGGTTTTTTGAATGTGTGCTGATAACCATCCATAAACAGCCTGGTGATCACTGAAAATGTTGGTGCATCATTGCAACCACTGGGACAATGTGAACGCAGCATGAATGGCTGTGGTTAA
This sequence comes from Ammodytes marinus, assembly GCF_949987685.1. Lineage (NCBI taxonomy): Eukaryota > Metazoa > Chordata > Actinopteri > Uranoscopiformes > Ammodytidae > Ammodytes > Ammodytes marinus. The sequence continues at coordinate 15,110,683 of NC_137216.1, read as the reverse complement.
AGGGTGGGCTGCTTTGGTTGGTTTCAGTACCAAGGACAGCAGCACACAGCAAACACTCCTCTTTCCTCCTTGTGATGCCTAGATGTGTTTTCCTTCTTCCAGGATAGAGAGTTACTCTTTGAGCACAGTGCACCCTGCTGGATACTTCAGTATTTGCACGAAAGCATTGTGAGCGCATATAGCAAGTTGCTTTTTTTGTTTTTCTTACTGCTTATTATTCCATAAAAAACAAGAATTGGCTTTCATCCCGTTTGTCTTAGCCGTGTAAACAAAGGCAAAATAACCCCACTTCATTCCTTGCCCCCCCCCCCAAAAAAAAAAAAAAAATCTAAGCAGTATGCACACGAGAACCACAAAAAATCAATACACAACAGTTTCTGAGTCATCTTTAATAATATTGGTCAGTAAGGTACAGGAAAACCCTTTTTCTTGGATCCCATAGCTCATCGCAGGAGCAGGATCCATATAGACAGATAGAGAACCAGACCCAGGTTAAAACACTCGCTGAGTTATAGATATTTCAAAATAATTAAAAATATGACAGTGATCTGGTTGACCTTAATGTGCAGGAGATAATCTCTTGTGTTAAGACTCTTAAATACACATGAAAAAAGATCATGCACATCTCAAGGAGTTAGAATACTCAAAACCATAAAAAAAATAAAAACTTTGTCCACCTGAGTCTGGTGGTTTGAATGTTTTCTCTATGCGTCCTGTCTTCACGTAACCATGTTTAACTCTGTTTGGACCATGATACCCCAGCAAACATTTTGAGGCAAGGCTACCAGACAGCCAGCAAATATAATCAAGACTGTTTTAGGAGGGAGCTGTGGAAAGAAAGGAAATATGTAACTGCCCACCACCTCCCTTACTAACTTTAACAAAATAAGTACAAAAAATAAATAAATAAATAAATAAAAAAGAATTGCCTGTTTCCACTGCCTCAAAAGTGACCCAAGAAGTATCATTGTCCTAAATTAAGGGTGTTCACACAACAACACATGGATAGTCAGCATGCTCACAGTAACTCACATACAGATATGAATGTATTTATAGAATATGTATCTGTCATCACAGCTTGGCAAAATTACACTTTTACACAACAAATGCACAATAACACCTGGAACCATAATACCAGCCATTGGGGAAAAGACCCAAATACATCTGAGTTGTCTTTTGTCTAGTCAGAAAAACGTTCCCCTTTGAAATGGACGGCCTTATCCCCTGGTAGGTTTCGGTGATATCATCCAACAACAATAGCCTATAGATAAAGAATTTATTTTTCCAAACAACCTGAACACACACACACACACACACACACACACCATGTGAAACTCTTTTGATCCAGTGACTGAATGAATGACTGCATGTCAGATAGTTAACTTTATAGACTAGGACTAGGGGTTATGTTGAGAGCGGTAAACCTGACAGAAGTACAAAACGCTCCGTAACATCCTAAATTGGCAATTTTAGTTGACATAGTTACATTAGGCTATATGTAATCATTGCTTGGCAGCATACAAAAATAAAATGCGTTGCTCTGGTGCATATTCTTGATCATCTGCATTTGAGTTAAGTCGCCTCTATGAAAACACAAGGAATTGTTTTACCGCACATTTTTTCCAAAACCAATGAGGCTGGCTCTGTCATTTTATATTTTTATTTAGCATTAGGGTGTAGCCATATCTGTCTAACTAACATACCACCAGTAGCAGCATCTTGTTATTGTAGTATGTTGACAAGCTTTTTAGCAAATCTGGCTAATGCATATTTGGATTCCCTTGTGAAAAAAAAAGAAAAGGGATTTTTTTACATGCCCATTCTACACAAAAACACAAGGAAGAAAAAACACAACTGTGAATACAGCTGTGTTTTCCTACTCTATAGGACTCTAAGACTAGCGTTGGTTTGTTTTTTTTAAAACATTTTCATTCAATTTCTTTATCTAGGTTGGTGTCGGAAAACCAGTTAACTGCATATGCATTTATTTGGAATTTTTAACAACAGTTTCATACTACTTATACCACCATTGAATTCAAACTATTTTAAAATATTACAACAACCAAGGGCTCATGATTCACACGTAACTAATTAAGACTGGTAATTAAAGAGTAAAACTGTCTCAGCATTGGAATCCCAGGACTTATCAGAGTAATTGAAAAATACTATGCTCCACCTCCACTTAGGTATATACAGTCAAGTGCGAAAGTTTGTGAACCCCTTGAGCCTTTTGGAATTTTATTTATTTTAACCATTATTAATTCATTTTTATCAATACCAGTATTTTTTATATGAAATAACAGATGTTTGTTTATCAATTGAACATTTTTCTTTTCCAGAAATCAATTGTTAAAACAGATAAAACAAATTATTTGACGAATGTTGTATGTGCAAAAGTTTGTGAACCCTGAGCTGCATTGCTTAAATCGAGCAGGTTGACACAATCAGGTGGGCCAAATTGGTTGATGAAATAGACCAATGTAATGAGAGATCTTTAGGGAAGAAATTGGGTGGCACTAGATAAAACAGAGATAAAACCAGGTCAGTTTAGGCTCACCAAAGTGAACCCATACAGGTCAGACATGCTAAAAGGGAAACAAATCTCAGAGGATCTCAGGAATAGAGTTTTGATGTTGCACATTTGTCTGGGGACAGTTATAAATTCATAAAAAAAATTTGAGCTCAATCGGTCCACCGTGAGGCAAATCATCTACAAATGGAGAGCTTTAAGAGTGACTTAACATCTGCCTAGAAGTGGACTTCCTTCAAAAATATCCTCAAGCGCCACAAGAAAAGTGATTTTTCAGGTAAAAGCCAACCCAAACATTACATCTGGAGATTTGCAGACAATTTGAAACCACCATTATTCACTTGGGAGAAGGTTCTGTAGGTGGTAGGCAGAATTGCGTTTTTGCCCAAACATGGCGGTTTTGGTTATGACCAAACAGTTCAATTTTGGACTAATTTGTCCACAGAATAAGACTTCAGGTATCTCCAGGTGCTCTGTGGCAAAGTTGTGACAAACAGTTTTGTTCTTTTTTGAGAGCAGAGGCTTCTTCAGCAACCATCCCATGAAAGCCATGTTGACTGAGTTTTCTTCTTATTGTGGAACCATGCACATCTGTCCCAGATGCTGCACGAGAGGTCTGCAAATCACTAGATGTAATGTTTGGGTTGGCTTTTACCTGAAAAATCACTGATCTTGTGGCGCTTGTGGATATTTTTGAAGGAAGTCCACTTCTAGGCAGATGTTCAGTCACTCTTAAAGCTCTCCATTTGTAGATGATTTGCCTCACGGTGGACCGATGGAGCTCAAACTTTAAAAAAAATAATTTATAGCTGTCCCCAGACAAATGTGCAGCATCAAAACTCTATTCCTGAGATCCTCAGAGATTGGGTTCCCTTTTAGCATGTCTGACCTGTATGGGTTCACTTTGGTGAGCCTAAACTGACCTGGTGTTATCTCTGTTGTATCTAGTGCCACCCAATTTCTTCCCTAAAGATCTCTCACTACATTGGTCCATTTCATGACTCAATTTGGCCCATCTGATTGTGTTTACTTGCTCGATTTAAGCAATGCAGCTTAGGGTTCACAAACTTTTGATCATACAACATTTGTCAAATAATTTGTTTTATCTGTTTTAACAATTTATTTCTGGGAAAGAAAAATGTTGAATTGATAAACAAACACCTGCTATTTCATATAAAAAATACTGGTATTGATAAAAATGAATTATTAATGGTAAAAATAAATAAAATTCCAAAATGTTCAAGGGGTTCACAAACTTTCGCACTTGACTGTATGGTCAAAAATGCAGTCAGCCATCAACAATAACAGCACAGGTGATGAAAAAAACCTGCATTTCGTAGAAGAAAAAAAGGGATGCTTAATGGCTGCACACGTGGCTAAAGCTGACTCATTTCTGTAAGAGCAAATTTAGTTTTGTTTATCTTAATTCTTCAACAGTATTTTCGCAATTTGACTGGGGTGGAGTTGGTGGTGTTGCTCTGCAGGGTGAATGTTACTTAACATTGTGAGGACTCTAATCAAACCTTAATAAAACAAACTTTGGGTCTTACACTACACTGCTACACTTGACATCATCTGGATAATATTACACTGTTCTCAATATCTCAGAATCGGATGAACAAAAGCACCTCTCGATAGACATGTTCTCTGTTATGGTGGTGGAGAGTTTGTGATGAGATAAAACATGATGATGTAATCTGCAGAGGTTTCCGTCCATGCATCTCTCCTGTACGATCGGGATTCCCCTCCGCTGTGTGGAGTAGAAACAATAGTGCAGCAAAGAGCGGGACCTGTGAAGTGGCTACATCTGTCATTTGTACACATTGGCACAAATCCACAGACATGCCAATACATCCACTTTTAGCACAGTGTAGCAGACCTTTTCGAAATGCACAATTTCAGCCAGGGCTGTCACAGCTCCGACCTGCTTCTATGGCCAACGTCCTAGTAAGGATACAGTATCAGGGGCAAGGGAAGGGAAGGGTGAGGCAAGAAAAAAGAGAGACATGGAGAAGGAAGCAGGGATGACGTTGTGTCCACCTCTTTCCTCACAGCCTTTGGGTGAAGTTCTCTGGGAATACTCCTCTAGCAGCCTTTTCTTTGTTCTGCTTCCAGTCCTCCTGCTTCAAGCCCATCAGCCAGCCATCATCCTGTACACACAGACATTCAAATTAAAGATAAATTCACCTCATTGTCACTTTGATTCCACGGTACATAACTGTGTGCATGTGCGTGTGTGCATACCTGTTCCTCAGGGTTGTCAAAGCCGATCACTAACACCACGTCCCCAGCCTTCATCTCCAGTTCGTCTGTGTCATTGGCATTATAGTCATGCATCACCGTGACCTATATCACATAGATACTAACATCAGTCTAGTACATGACCTCAAGATACATTTTGGGTGTATGTATATAACTGTTTATAACCCTCTTCACTGTTGAGATATTTTTGAATTCAGTAACCGGCTCTACCTTGAAGAGGAAGCGAGCTGGCATTTCTGCAGATTCTGATGCCACTTCTGTTGATTCTGTTGCTACTGCAGGCGTCTGGCAGAAAAGAGAAGGTTCAGTTCACTGCCATGTAGTGCACAGGAGATATGATTGAGCAGTAACAGAAACAAAATAAAAATCGATTTGTGCAAAGCTAGAAATAAAAAACCTTATAAGTCTACATGATATATTGCGCTCACAATACTGGAGGTCACAGTGAACTTGACCTTTGACCTCTCCAAAATGTAATAAGTTCATCCTTGAAAAAGGGTCGACATGTATGCAAAGTTTGAAGAAAATCCCTCAAATCGTTCATGAGATATTGCGCTCACAAGACAGTCGTACGTCCGAACAGATGGACAGACAGACATCATGCCTCCAGCATTCTACTATTGCCAGCGCGGAGGCATAACAAGGATACCTGATTTTTAGAAAATGCTTGAATCGAGTCCAGCTGTAGTGGAAACAGCTTGGAATCATTTGTATGTCTGTATGTATTTAAATATAATGTAATACAACACACTTTCAAGCATTTTAAGGAAATCTTTGTTTTGACTTATTACAGACATACACTACCTGCTGATGTTTTAACCTCATTTACCTTACTTTGGTTATTTAAAATATTTGTTTTTAAGCTTCAATGCTAATTGCCTTGGAAGCAAAATTACATATTGATATCATAAGCGTCATCACACGATGCAGTGGTTCCCTGCACTCACCTCTTCTGTTACTGCTTCTTCCACTGTTGCTGGAGCAGCCTCTGGAGACTCACCCTGGGAGCAGAGAATTATGGCATAGAGGAATAACATAGAAAGGTTAGAGGGTTGAAATGAATGAAAGATAGAAAGCAAGTAGGCGGAAAGAATGGAAGAAACAAGTACAGACAAGACAAGACAAGACAAAGACAGACAAAAAGACGAGCTGCATAGCCCAAAGAGCAAAGCTACGAGTTAACAGGAGGATGTTGAATCAACAGTAAGCTTAGATACTAATGCACAGTTGACTTACCATGAGGGTAAAGCGTGTAGGCTACTATGTGCAGTGGACTTGTGTGTGATTAGCAGTGCCTAGGATTAGTTGTGTGTATTCAGGAGCCTTTCCCTCAATCGATTTTGTTTCCAACTTGCCCTGTGTCAAAGACAATGCATCCGTCTTTGCTGGTCCAGATGCATCCTATAAGATTTCTTCCATTCACAATTCATCTCTTATCATGTCTTCCTTTCCAGTACTCAAACCTTTCCATACTCAAACCTTTCCATACTCAAACCTCCTCCTTAAAAAAAAAATTGGATGCATCCAACATTTTTTTTTTGTTTTGTCCTAGATGCATCTCAGGATTTTTTTTCTCTCTCTCCTTGGTTACCTGACCCTCTTCATTATCCAGCGTAGTGGTGGCTGGTGTTTCTTGGTCCAAAGCGGGGTCAGCAGCTGGAGCTTCAGCCTCCTCGGTGGCAGGCAGCGGCTCCTCTGTGCCCGGCTGCTCTCCTCCGTCATCATAATAGCTCCCACCATCATCATTGTCTTCTTCCTCCTGAGCTGCGGCCACAGGCTCAGGCTCAGGCTCAGGCTCTAGTTCTGGTTCTGGTTCTGGTTCTGGTTCTGGTTCTCCCTCATAGCGGACTGGCAGGGTTCCATCATCCCCCCAGCCCTCTGTGGCAGCAGCTATGGGGTCATAGCGAACAGGCTGCGTACCGTCGTCCCCCCAGCCCTCCGTGGCAGCAGCCACAGGGTCATAGTGCTGCTGCTCGGGCTCCTCTTCCTGGGCACCATTGTCCTCATGCTATGAGGGGCAAGGGGTCAGGTTTCAATTGAGTTAAGAGGTCATAAAATATATTTTACTATTATGGGTATCAAGGTGTAAATAAATCAAATGGTCAAGAGGGACTTTCGAGGGATAGAAAGGAAAGGTATTAAGGAGACTGAGCATTTTGGCAGGGTGTTTTGTGGGTATTGGTCAGTATATGGACAAAACAGCAAGCTAAGGAGCAAAGTAGAATATTTTAGATGAGCAAGGGGGTTGGAAATCAATAGGAGGTCTAAAGGGACTAGGTGCATAAGGGTTGCATTTTTAGAAAGGTGGGTAAGGTATTCAAAAAGTAAAGTTCAAACATTAAAGGACCATTTAAGTCTTTAGGTCTGCCACATGTTACACAGACTGATTTGACTATTTGATGGACAGCCAAGAAATGTGGTAGACATCCATGGATGGCCATCACATTTGGTGCAGACCTTAAGGTCCCTCTCAGAGGAAATTGAAATCACTTCGGTGATCAGGTCAAATTTGACCTTGCTTTATGATCATATATCTGCAAAATGACACTAGCAAAAGCCTCACATGTATTTTGTGTTTAGGGGTTATCAGTAAGTGTTTACATGCTAATATGGTAAACCATTATAGGGAACAGGATTTGCATTGTACCCACTAACCATTGTTAGCATGTTAGCATTTCCTTCAAGAACACACACGTGTAATTTTAAAGCCAAATTTGAAAATGCTTAGCAGTTGTGGTGTAAAAGATGGACGACTAGTAAAACACTAAAATCTGCAAAACCAGGGGATTTGAACAAGGATAAGGGTTTCGGGAGTTAGTCACAAGCGCTAGTTCAGGTTAAACTTATGGGTCATATTTAAGGGATGTTGCAAAATCTAACAGTTTTGCAACGTATGAGCAGAAACAGGGCCATGACAAATGCCATGGACATCAATGCCAGGAGTTCAGCAGGAGATGTCAGCAAGTCATCATCAACACCACCATCATCACATAAGACCCAAGGAGACTGATGTATAGGGGTGAACCTTTACAGACAAGGCCCAGATTAAATTAAAAGACAGATGAAGATAAGGAAGGGTGGCAGCAGAAGGTAGGAAAGCAAAAAACTGTCCGCCTTTTCCCATCAGAAAATAGAGGTTGGATCTTCTGTGTGTAGTTTGCAAGCATGGTTTAGATTCCCACGGCTATGTTCAGATGGAGAAAGAGGAAGGGAGCCTTGTAAGAGGAGAAGTGTCCTTCCTTTCTGAGATATCACTGCTTTTCCCCTCATACATCAGAACTGCATGATTGTTGAGACACCTCTCTCTTACAGTGACAGGGATGAACGAAAGGGTTGGTTCAATCACGGTCAGAGCGCCAAGTTGCTTTGTGAAGCTGCCCACTAGCTCTTGTTAGTTGACCAGTCTCATTTCTATGAAACAAACCACGGACAAGCAGGAGCAACTCCACTCAACTTTTGCAACGACAAAAAAACTGTTCCCTGTGTGTCACATGGAACATGTAGCTGACATGTGAAAGGCTACATGAGTGTGGCATGTGAACACACAGGGATACCAAGGGAAACAGAAAAAAAAGGCTAATTCAGTTTCAAATCATTTGACACGGAAGGGGGATTTTTAATTCATATTTACTATGATATTTAAATGAAGTTACACGATTGTGTACATTTGATGTATTTTATGGATGTCGGTGGTGTGTTAAAATCGATCCTTCCTTAATAAGTTTAAAACTACAGCAGTGCATCATCAATATACCATGCTTCTCCAAAGTTTCACATATCAATTTGAAACTGAATTGACCCAAGCTCATTTCCAAGTTGTATTTGAACACAGCACAGCGATCCCTTCAGTGTTTAGTGTTGTCACATCAAGCACGGCCGACACAAAGACAACACACAAACAGTTTTGGGACGGACAAATGAAAGAGATCCATTTAGGGTAAACTTAGTTCATCCACAGAAATAGCCATTGTAGAAGTACCTGCACAGCATGACCTGCATGTGCCAGCGTAATGAGAGCAGAGGCCTTGCACAATGGCTACATAAGTGGTAAATGTAAACAATGACAAATAAATCGATGGTTACTACAAACACAAATACGAAAATGTTTATGACGATGGTGATGATTATGATGATGGTATGTTTTTGTATTAAAAAATCGTATTGATTATGATGGGGTTGATAAGCTTACCCACGAGTCCCAGTTTGCAGGCTGTGGAAAACCGAATCAGAATGAGAAGACAAACAACTCTTTAAAAATATCTCGTTAATGCAGGTTGCATTCAATAGTACATTTCCCAGTGCAGGTCCCATGCTCTTAAGCACATAGCAGTGAATGTCCAGCAGAGTACAAGCAATATAAAGTGATCTCTGAAGTTTTTCCTTTTTCATTTATAATACACGTGATACCCCTAAGTGTGTCAAAAGTCACTTATCAGAATATCTGCACACAAGCGATGTTACAGTAGGTAAAACATCTTGAAAAGTGAGAACTGTTGACAGATTTTCTTTAACTAAGAAAAGAACCACTCAAAAAATGTATAGTATTTTTTTTTTATTAATTAATCTACTTGAACTAAAAAAAACACCACAGATCTCCACATACTCTTTGGGAATTCTGTGACAGGACTGCATTGAATTATCTTCATTTTAATTAAGTGAGCACTAACTGCACTATATAAAATACTTTTGGAAACAGGAATCTCTAGCATAAATTTGGAGTTTTGTCTTCCTGCCAATCCAATATCCGCTCCTCTTCCAGATCTTTAGTTGCCAGCTACTCGCTAACTCTGTGTGCTGTTTCATGCTGGCTAGGTAGAGTACAGTATGGTAAATTAGATTTTATTTTTATTTTGTTAAAAAAAAAATTCTTATTGTAAATGTCACCTGTATTATTAAAGGCCTACTTCACTAGTGGGAATGTCAAGGTGTATGGAACTCTGAGATCCTATGTAGTATAAATGTGCAAACATTTTAGATATCCGTTCGTCCTAGCCTGAGAAAAGGCAGAAAGAGTGTTTTATGGTCTCACTGTCTAACCTTATAGTTTGCCCAGTTGTGACATCACAAGAAGAAATAAGAACAGCGCCCACTAGGGTCACACATTCTGGCAGGTCACAGCTTTAGGCGCAACACCGGCAACAACCCTACTATTTATTACGTCGTCTCCCCGGGAGGGATTCCGAGCAAGCGCAGAACGCAAACTCCGATGTGTGATATGCGATGCTGTTTACATGCAGATCGAATGCCGACTATGAACGAGTTATCTAGGTGTTCTTATTCGACTTCGCTTGTCCGTTAATGTGCCGATTTGTGTGTGAAGTAGATCGGATAAAGGTGTTTACATGCATTTTACAAGACCCGTTGAAGTCTTATTCGTTTATTTACCCGATTATGAGTCTGCATGTAAACACACTGACTAATTCAACAGGCCTTCTGGGTTCCTCTAGTAAGAAAACTTGAAGCATATAAGTTTTTCAAAAATTAAAACTGTGGTCCAAGTTTTATGTGAGTGCTTTATATCCACGTCATTACAAGGCGCAAAGTCACAACCACAACAGATCCTGTAAATTTTCTATCACCATGAGGCCAGTTTGTGTGGCTCGCAGCTACTACCAGGGTTAAACTATACAACAGGCTACATGCCATTCACTTGTTAGGTATAGATGCTCAGATAAAATGTATCTATAACAACATTCTGCTGTACAATTCTGAAGAGAAGCGAGTTAGAGCAGAGCAGGGTTTTAGTCTACAGTTCATGCCATGAGTAGTCTGTGGATAGAGCTAAAGCAGGAAGAAGTGGTCACCAATGATCATCATGCCATCATCCATCCCTCATTATGTTAAATGAAGAAGCAGAGCACACCTCAAACACCTCAAACTCTAGATGCCAACCTTACCAAGTGATTTGATTTATATCCAGACTTAGCAGGCTTGTTTCAATATATCTTAAGTCAAACAACAGCATTTGCAAGGGGAAATTTCTAGCATTATAAAAAAAAAACTGACAGACTCATATATCTTAAAATGTATTATAAACCGTTCTCAATAAATTATAAAAACTCTTGATAAACTTGGCATTTCTATCAGTGGGACTCAAAAAGGATCTACAGTATATGGTCATGCCACGAGTCGTCCACCTGTGTGACCGCGGAGGCTTTGGTTGCTGCACTGAAAGAGTCCAGGTCCATGTCCAACAGGCTGCTCACTGCGGGACTGTTAAACTGATAACGACAGGAATAGGAAGGGCTCATTGGCTAACTGGACGCAATAGAGTGGGGTAAGGAAGAGGACAGAGGAGAAAGCAGAATAGAATAGAATAGAATAGAATAGAATAGAATAGAATAGAATAGAATAGAATAGAATAGAATAGAATAGAATAGAATAGAATAGAATAGAAAGCCCTTATTCTCAGGAGCGCAGATTTAGAAATGATTATGGGTGTAACTTCCAGTTAGTTAGCAGAAGTAGCATATAGCTAGTCAGTCCCAACGACTAATCGCGGTAGCTAACTGCGGAGGGAGCATCTTTTGAAAATAATTTGCTGTAAATTAAGCAAATTATTAATAGACTAATTAACAGATTAATAATACATAGACATTAAACTAGTATTACATTTTTTGAAATGTCATTGTGGAGCTTCGATTCGTTCCCCGCTGTTCTCGGCTGTAAAAGCAACTAGACTAAGCTAACGTACTGTGTTGATCATAACGCTGACAACGGTGTGCAAAAGAAAAGGGATTGTTACTGTTCCTGTGTACAGTTTCCATCATTTCTATTAGGAACAATAATAATTGAGAAATGTGGCTTAGTGACAAGAATCGATTGATAAGTTAATGCTTGGGTTGAGACCAGGCTTGAGGGGCTACTTCTCCGTCTTTACTCAACACCACGACCGCGGCTTAGATTCTTAGAATAGAATGGAACGGTAGACAGAAGGACAGGCCGGAAGATGGTTATACCCAAAGGCCCTGACCTGTGCAGGAGATCGGAAAGTTAAAGGGTATTGTGGCTGTTTTTGTCAATAGCTGCTCACTGACCTCTGTTGGAGAGGTGACGCTGATATCAGGAGCAGCTGCTGCAGCATCAAACAGGTTGACGATGTTTTCTGTTTTCAACTCCTTAGATGGGGTTGCCTTGGGTGGAGGGGGCATCGCTGGCCTTAGCTAGGAGAGAAAAAATAAAAGTAAAATGATCTACGCTACCTATGAATGCTGCCGTGAGAACAATGTATATGACCATTTTGCTGTTAGAAGAGCGAAGAGATGTGTCCTTTAGTGTGAGCGTGAGGTAGTGTGAGAGCGAGTTGCTTACCTTGGATGGAGATTTGGGGATGGGCGGGGGTCCTCCTGGCCTCAGAGTGTGGTTAGTTGCTTCTTTCACACTGGGTGAACGAGAGAAAGAGAACGTGAGATGGAGGGCAAAAAAAGAGAAAATATTGCTGATTGATTAGCGAGAAACAAACAAGAATGGCGAGAGAAAGGCTAAAAGATAACACGACCTGAGAAATCACAAGGCATGCTCTACAAGAATCCAAGCACAAGTTGTTGTTGCAAGAGCTGTCATGCAAGATGAGTAGAAATGTGAGCCTCCCTTCCCGGCCATTCCCCTCCTGTTTCTCCCTCCCTCAATCCCATGCAAGCAGGCTTTGTCTGTGCCGCCAGTAAAATCCTCACAAGCGAGCAGTGATACAGGCCTTCAAAAGCAGTCCTAGATTAGTAGGAATTCTAAAGGTCGGAAAACCTGCACGTCATTAGCTAGACCAGGCAATTTTGTACGGCAAGTGGCAGCAAAGGAAATCTCTTTGAAAACTCAAACACTGCATTACCAGGGCCGTTAGTGGGCAGCAGGGGCTTCAGTTTAATGTAGTAATATTAATATATATTATTTAATTGTTTTGGGAAAATGCTGCAATAACGCCATCCACTGACATGACAAGTGCCCTAAGGTGGGACCTGATTACTTGATCTTGAGGCTTTGGCTTGATCTAATTTTAAGACATTAATTATATCAGCTATCACATGTTTACCAGGGGATACTAAAGGGACACACAGTGTTGAAATATTGTTAAATTAAGGAGGAATGATACTCACCTGCTTCAAAATGAAAAATGGCATCTTCTATGTGAACACTTTGCTTTATCAATTAATGTTCTCCAACATTGTTCTTCAACAAATTATTGTGAAGTGAGTTATGGGTAGCGTGGTTACATAACCGCTTTGCCTGGTGCAGCATTAAACATACAGGTTTGCTCAACTCTTCTATATTAGCAGCTCTGGGCACACAACGCTCTGATCAGTGTCTATGAATTCACTTGCACAACCAAGCACTAGTTCTGCCTTCAATGGCCCAAGCCTCCAGACTGACTCACTGATTGACTGACAGATAGGCGGCTGGACAAACAGGTTAGTTGGACAGACAGACAAGAGTTGCGTCACCAATGGTTACCACATTTGCTTCCAATTACCTCCTATTTGTTCCTGACGATGAGGCGCCTGTCTTTCTGTAAGGGGGGTTGTTCGAGGTTAATGAATGCCATTTTGTTTGTCCCTTAATGAAGCTATGAATGTTTTTGATAGTGTGTTAATCCATGCCTTTCATATTACCCAGATATAGCAGGAATAGAAGGTTCCACCTTCAACCTATGACCGTAAAATAATGCAATGGATAATTTAGGACCATAAAACCCTTTCGTGCATCTCGCCACTTATCTTCCGAGAGTACTTTTGCAGGCACAGCAGATAAATCAAATGGTAAAAGTCAGCAAATATGTGTGTTGTACCAAGAGGGTATTTATGTAGCTTTCTGTGTTCCCTCTTAAAAAAAGAATAAGTGGACCACTGAGTGGACCACGTCTCTATGGAATGTTGCACAGGCAGTTAAAGATGCTCATTTTGTGATAGCTAATAACATCCGTCAACCTTAATAATAAATGCAGTTCTTTCCTCTTGGCTAAGAGCCACTTCAACATAGCAACATTTCACACAAACAGATGTTTTCAAGTGTTTTGATTTAGGAAGTGCCAAAACCTGAGATTGCCAAGTGTTTACCAGAGTGGAATATCAATCAAACAGAAATGGCCCAGTATTTTTGAGTCTGAATATAGCATCACTGTCACCTACTGGTGTTTATTTATAATGCCTATACTAGCAGATTTTATTAGATGCCTATATGCTGAAAATAAATCTTAATATTTATTTTCTTTAAAATCCAAATCTTTATTTCAAAAGAAAGTTCACTGAAACAATGTTTTTCTTAAAAAGTCAATGATTAATTAATAAGCTACAAATGCTATTATAAGGCACTGCAGAAAAAGATTGGGTTTTCATTGCTCACTAACCCGCTTGTGTCTGTGTCTGTTCCCTCCAATTTCACCAAGATGCCATTCAAATCTTGATCCAACTGCAGAAGAGAGAGAATTAAAGAATCGTTAGATATTATAACAAACACCAACAGCATCACTTCATGAACTTTCTATGACATAATCACTATGCTGTGTTTTGTGTTATGTTATCTAAGCTCTGCCAAGTGTGCCTGGCTGCTATGGCCAATTTGCATCATCATGTCCAAATTCAGACGGACAGTCTTAACAACCCTCAAGCTAAGGCAGTAATACAGGGTATAATGTCACTGCAGTCCTATAAAACAACATGACCTACTTTTGTATTACGGGGGTGGGCGGGGGGGTACTAAGAAACATAGCATAACAGGCATTGCTTCGGGTTTCAAAAACAGTGTTAAAGGGCAGCACGATTCCATTTTTTATTTTTTATTTTGAAGATATGATTAAATCCCTTGCTGGCAACATATTTAATCAACAGTTATCTGATGTGCTGTGTCCATTTGTTTTGTCTGTTTTTTTCTTCATGAAAGCGAATCTCACCCGGCCAATTTCCTTGTGAAACTTCTCCTCAAAACCTGCCAAACTCTGGAAGGTGCTGACATAGAACCCGACACGACTGGGAGAGAGAAAGAGAAAGAGACAGTATCGACTGCATTACTTGCTTGACTTAATTGAATGTCCTGTCAGGGTAAATGTATCACAGATGTAAGTGAAAAGTGATTACAGCATCCGTCCATCCATGGGATAATCTATTTCCACTGACGGTCAGACACACACACATACGCACCTGTTCCAGAGTGATGGTAACTCCTCTTGCAAGTCAATATTAATCTCCTCAAATACCTTCTGGGCTCTCTCCAACTCTTCCTCAGTCTGAAACACACACATACACACACACACACACACACACACACACACACACACACACACACACACACACACACACACACACACACACACACAAACACAAACACAAACACAAACACACAAACACGCATACGCACACGCACGCACGCACAGGTACATCAGGGCATGTTTGTGCGCTTGATGTTCTGTTGAGAAATGACAAGCTCTGTGTGCGTAACATCCCATGACACTTAGCATTACGCTTCAACAGGGTTTTGCTAAAGTAAACAAGCGATGACAGGGAACATGGGTAGAACAAGAGAGCAATGACGTACAGAATGATTCGCCCCTGCATGTTCAAACTGAAGAACCCCTTGTTACAGTAAAGCCCGTGCTTATATGCAAGGACACCCCTGTTATCAATGTTTGATAGTAAGCAGACGTTACGGGAAGTGTAATACGATAATCAGGTATACCTGGCCCCTGGACAGACTGCTCTGGGCAATGTTGTGTGCAGACAAGATACCCTGAGCCCAACCTGGAGTGGCCCTCTCTAGCAAGGAGGAGGGCTGGAAGAGAGAGAGAAAGAGGCAGGGAGATAACTCATGTTAAATGCTGTCAAATTTGAGAAATATTAGTGTTATACAACAAGATTTATTTTTATAATACTGGTGTACTGGTGTGTTTTACCTTAGTGATTTTAATTCCCCCGTCCTTTTTCTTGGTCTTGTGTGTGGTGGCATACTGGTGCCTGGCACTGTCGTAATCCACCAGCTTCCTGTCCCTCTTAGCTATACGTGACTGGACAAAACAAAAGGAGGAGGTTAAGTGTATGTGCAATGTGAACAGACACGTGAAACATTAGGAGCATGCATGCAAAAAAAATATTATAGGTTTTGCATCTTATAAAAAATTCAATAGTCATTTTTGTGTTGGGTGCAATAGAAATACAGTAGTGCATGATTGCTAAAACTAAAATCAGGAATTACAGTATGGCGTGGGAGAAACCGTGAGACTGTATGGGCACACAGCTAACCTTGATATCAGGAAACTGTCCCAGGTACGTATCCATAGAGATGAGAGCATGATCGACCAACTTTTGGTGGTAGTCAGTCCACAGCACATCACAGTCCTGCAGCGTGAATAAACATAACAGCGCCATACACAATCACAAACACATAACATCAGAGATTGAATAAGACATTGCTTCTTTTGTTAATGCAATAGCATGCTCCTTGTGTGTATTTCTCCATCAATTTAGAGTAACTTCCAGTAGCTGTGTTGCTATGCCTTGGCTCCCTAAATGAATGATGCATATTGCTGAACAGGAGCCAAAAACACAAACAGACACACACACACACACACATTCTTGAAAAGGGTGTCTGACCTCCACAATGGAATCCACTTCGTCCTTGCCGTACCACTCAGGTTCGTACATGTCAGCCAAACATGACTGCACATTCTTCGAGGACTCGTGCATGGCTGAGGACACACACACACACACACACACACACACACACACACACACACACACACACACACACACACACACACACACACACACAAATGTTCAACATCACTAGTACATTAGCGGATGTGTGCAGGTTAATTTGTACCTCGGTGATTGTGTGTTAACATGCACGCCTTGGTGAGCATATTTGTGTATTCAGCAACGTGAATGTGTGGGTCACCTTTCACTGCCTCCAGGTATGCCCTGAGGTCTCTTTGAAGTTTGCTGCCTTCCGCCTGGGGGCAGAGCAGAGCCAAACATGAGGCAGATTGAAAACAGTGTGATGAGACAGGTACAGAGATGTTACAAGCCTGTGGAGCTGGAACATATTTCAGTCTCAGTAAAGGCAACCCAAACTGTGTCTCATTTTAAGCTGTAGGCCAACTGTTTGCGGCATAATTTACTTTTGAGCAAAACCAAAAAATATAACTCATGTAATATGACATGGTGCAGTTCACTGGATGTACCCACATATTGTTTGTTGAAGTTGATCACTTCTTCCTCAAAAGCAACATCTTTGGTCTCATCGGCTTTGCCAAGCTTCTGGAGAACCTGTCATTGAAAGCAACAGAAACAGTCAGCAACAATACCAAGGATAAGGTGGTTAGCGGTGCTAAGTTTCCTTTTAAGACAGGTCAACCGGACAATGCACATGTGACACTGAATCTGTTTTTCTTCTTGTTTTTCTTCAAACGTGATTTATTTGCATTTGTGGGTATAATGAGTGGGTTGCAATAGCACAACATGATGCATTATAAAACACAATGGTAAAATTAAACAATTGCTAATTCATCTAATAATACGTAAATATATCAGATGTTTAAGTCCCATTTGCAGTGTATTATGTATATATATGCATGTTTGCAAAAGCCACTGTATGCTACAGTGAAAATAACATATGTAACGAACACTGGGTTTACAGGGACACCATCATCTGTTTTCTCTCTGCCTGTCTCTCTTTAGCCCTACAGCACATGGTGCATTATGATAGGCAAATAGCGCCCCCTGCCATTTATTCATTGCACAACGTTCGGTGCGTGGACGCATAGGCAAGGCCTCACACATCTACCACCTATACATCTTGCAGCTAGGGTGATCATTATGGTCAGAGTGCTAGCAGAATGCGAGAGGGGGTTTGTATGATGTCTAGGCAATTATTTAAAATCCCAGAAACACATCAGTCAAGTGCTTAATTATGTGCAGGCCTACACTATATCGCACTGCAATATTAGGCTTAACGTGCCCGCTGCATGACATTGACTACAGGAACGGTGCATTCTTGACGTGGACACCCCCATCCCCAAACACAGCATCTCTGCCCCTATTTTTGAGATGTCGTGATGCGACACTGCGCCTTGGTGGAGGATGCGGCGCTGAGCTGCTTCGCGGCTCGAAGGCCTGGATAACCATTTCATCCGCACACACACCAACGTGTCATAGAGTGGCTCTTACCTTCTCTTGGGCTCTCGTTAGCTTTTTCTGAACGTTGCTGGCCACTTTCCCCGCAGTAAGCCCCTTCCCCAAATTCAACTCAGCCATCTTGTAGCGCAGATCGGTCTTCGGATGCGGAAAGGTTAGGGAATAAGAGCAATAACGATCGGATGGACCGCTACGGTGACCGTTGAAGCAAATTCATCAATGTCCAGTGGAGAAATGACGGCGACGAAATGTAATTATGTGATATTATTTTGCATCTATCGGAAGATGTGTGTAAGCTAAGCTCTATTCTCAAATACTGAGCTGCTGTGTGCGCGTCCGTGACAGAGGAGGATGCTGTCAGAGATGCTCTTAAAGGCACAGATGCTGTTGCGCGTCCGCTCAGCAACACCGTGTAGCCTACAGTACAAATACATGGGGCTATTCATCCACTGGTAAAACCATAATTTGAAAAAATTGTGCTGTTTGTGCACTTTAGACATTTAAAAATGAATTGCGAATCTTATGACCTTCAACTGTGTTTTTTAAATGCACGCATGCACAACATTAACGCCTCAACCATTCATCAGTCTGATATTGTGTTGTTACATAACATTTGAAGTGACATGAAGAAAAAAAATATAGATATAGCAAGAGCAACTCAAGGAAGCAAGCAAGCCACCGACTCAACGAATACACACTAATGATTTAAAGATAAAAAAGACTGAAAACACCATTTAGTAGGCCACAGTAAGCGTACAGTGCCATTTCACTTTTACATCACTTTCGAGAATTGTCTGCAGTAAATTCAGAGTAGGCCTAAAGCTGCTTTAATCAGATTCACTGCATGGCCTCGCATTTCCAAGATGGAACTGTCTACTTATCGAGCACCAGCTCGGATACCCTGCTCTCTCATGATACATTGCAATTCATTAGTCACTATAGGCCACATCGGGTTTCATCCGGTTGCGTAAACGTGTATTATGATCTCCACATCGTCTCAAGTAGCGGACTCACTCTCCAGGAGAGGGCGCTATTGACCCAGTTCATATCCACACGTAAACATAAGGGGCCCTGAACAATTTCTTTTTCTTTTCAAAAAAAGTGTATTTTTTTCGCCAAAAAAAAAAAAAAGTCTGGTGGAGGACTATATGTGTAAAGGGGAGTCGACCATCCTGCGCACATTTTTCTGAGAGATGATGAGTGAATTCATAGTAAGCCGACCATGACTACAACTTGGTTTGCGCTTGTTCGATGTCCTTCTCCAGAGGTGTTACTAGAAATACATCTCTAGGCAGGCTACTGGGGAACAGGCCTCCAAAACACTTCTGAATGCCTGCTGTGTGTACGAAATCTGCATTTTTTTTTACTGGGGCACGTACCCAAGTAAAATGGGCCTACCAACGCTCCTAAACAGCCCTGCCCATAATAATTTTAAAATACGTTTGCTTCGACATTTTATGATACTAACTCCATCATAAACTATAGCTCTTTGTGGACACAGGTGGCTGGTGCTGACTGTGTAGCTCTCCAAGGTCCTGAACTAACACTGGTGCTGAGGGAAAGTCACAGGCAGCAGGACTTAAAAAGCTCTGCGAGGACGAGGCCGAAAGTATTTGTTGTTTGTGTGTTCCCCTACCTTTGCACTGGATGTAATTATATAGGCATATCTGTTGAATAATCATCAAGCATGAGAGGGTGTCTACACCGGAAATGCTACTTATATGCGAGAAGTAAAATGGTTTATGTTTGGTGGGTGATTACACAGTAGGCCTAGTTCCTAGTAAGACTGTAATGTAATGTAATAATGTAGCCTATCAAGACAGGAACCAAGGAACTTATTTCAATAGGCCTAGAGAACATGTATCGAATTAGGCTCGGTGTTTTGATTACCACTTGTTCAATTTTAGATGCAATTGATCACATTTACCATTCTGATGTCACCTAAAATACACCTAATTTTTTCACTTTCCTCCATCTCATCTTTTCCCAGGGGCCTATACCCCCCCCCCCCCCACTCACTCACTCACTCACACACACACACACACACACACACACACAAATACACACACCCCCTCTCTCTCTTCCTCCCGTCCGCCGGACTGTCTATATTCCCGACGACAATAACAACATTTGGCCACGAGTCACCAAAGCCTATCTGCTCCCGCATGCATCCCTATTATTTACTATCTATGATGCATCCACATGAATGGCCCCTCTCCACCTCCCCCCTCCCGTGCTGCAGGAATGGTTTGACCCGTTATCCACAGTGAGCGAGACTGACGGAGAGCACAAAGGAAGCGCATGCACGGGTCGTAGACAGGGGGGGAATATAATACGGCAGCATGATGTAAACAAGGAATAAAAACCGCAAGGCAGCATTTCCATTCCCCCCCTAGTCTCGCTAGTCCATTATCGGCGTTCAATATTACATGAGGAGGTGCTGGCTAACAGCAGCAAGCACGTCTGTCTGGACACCGATAGGCAGCCAGTAAGAGAAGAGTGGCTGAGAGGAGTTCAGCATTGTTTCGTCTTCGCTATACGGGGTTTTCTGGAGTTGCTCTCGCTGGCGCTGAGCCGACCCCGGTTCGCTGATATGTCATAATGTGGAGGTTCTCAAGCCGACCCGGCAGACAAGTGGAGTAACATCGTCTTGTTCTTGTTTTATTTTAATTCCGGCTCGTGGGCTGACAAAAGAAAAGCACGCAAAAAATGTTGCATTTCTGAGGTGAGTGAGTTTTCTTTGTTCGCCCCCAATTACACAAGGCTACGATGCATTGCACAGAACATGTTGAATTGTGTACTCCGCGTTCCACAACAACGGACTGAAGTGTATTTTTGTTTGTGCTAATATATTCGCCCAAAAGCCCCCCCTAAAAAAAACAAAAAAAAAAACAAGAACAATCCACTTTTCCAAATGTATAAAAATGGTCCCCGAAAGCCAATTATCCAAAGCCCGTTTATCGCAATTGCGTATGGAAATGTTCACACAAGGAGGAGGACTGCCTAGGCTCTGCTATTGTTTTCCCTCTATTGTTTTCAAACCGCGTCTGAACGGAACATTTGGTGTTATGACACTAGACCCTGTCAACGGTTGCATCCGTGGCAGCCCTATGTGTCCTCCGTGGTGTGTGGGAATTAATAATTCAAAAGTCTAAACTGTGAATTTGATACCGGTGTACATAATTGGTTTGGACAGCGTGTAAACACTGGGAGGCCAAATTTGGTTTGCAATCGCATAAAGTACCGTGCATCTATCTATCTATCTATCTATCTATCTATCTATCTATCTATCTATCTATCTATCTATCTATCTATCTATCTATCTATCTATCTATCTATCAAAGCAAAACATCTCCATTTCACTATTGCCTAGTAGGGGTTTATCCCAAAAGTAAAACATTGAGAGAAAAAGACAGAGAAAGAGAAAATATTGTCATTCCCTCCACCTCCCCTCGTCTTGAGGGCAAAATAATAGCACATGAAACATTTGCCCAGTGTGTGGGCAATTGTTATTTATTTATCTTAATTGTAATGCCTTTTTGTTAATCACGCAAATGTTGTCTTAGTAGCCAGCCAGCCACACATTAGTTTGACAGAAGCCTTCTCTACATTGGAAGAATATAACTAATTGATCCATGTACTATAACTTGCTTTCAGTCTCTCAGTGTTTAATTCAGAAATGCATCAAAATTAAACCATTTGACATGGAATGAGTGCGGTTATCTGCTCCCTTTCACATATTTTGCCGTGCAATGTGTGTGTGCGTGTGTGTGTGTGTGCGTGTGTGTGTGTGTGCGTGTGCGTGTGCGTGTGTGTGTGTGTGTGCGCTTGTTTGTTTGGTGATGTGCTTGGGGGCATACTGTGTGTGTGCACAACTGTTCATGTGATTTGAGGAGGAGAAACTGCATAAACCGACAAAATGAAAGACTTGCAGATATTTAGATAATATTCACACCTGCTTTGATGTCACAAGGGAAAGGGTGAGACTTATAACTGGTGGACGGGGAAATGCAGAGAGCATGTAAAAAAGAGATTATGATTCATGCTCCTTGTTTGGCTTGCTATGAGCTCAGAGTTTTGTACTATTACAGCTTATACGAGTCATGTTGGCTTCCATCAGGCACAGTTTATTAGAAGTAGAATTATGCCCCTGAGCTGTAAATATGATGATGGATTTCAAGGTTGTGCTGTATTTGAATAGAGGATACAGAGAAAAAGACGGAATGGAAGGGAGCATGAATAAGATTGAATGTGAGTGTTAAGGAACATGCAGCTGCTTAGAGCTATAGCTTCTTCTGACCATGCTTTTTGTTTGGCTGTGTGACGCATCGGAGAGTGCACTTGCGTAAATCCACAGAGTTCAATGAGACTTTCCTTCAGTTTATTATTGATTTCCTGGGCTGAACTTTTGCGCTGTGGGTTAGGGTTTGGTTTTGGAAAAATGGATACCTCAATGTTCATCAAATAACAGCTTTTTGTCATATGTTTGCATGCACCAAGCCCCTACTACTGCTGCTGCACACCCAACTTGTTGGCAACAAGGCACTGTTACAGAAGGTTTTGCATTCATTTCCAAAAGTGTCCAAATGGTCCAGCCAGCAATTTTTCAGTATGAACCCCAATTCTCTTACATATACAGTCAGTATATTGTTTCGTTTTTTGAATAATGACATCTTTTGATATCATATTTCTAGCCTCGGTGTATGGTAGATGAAGATTGGTTAGGAATAGCATGTTTCAGATAAGATGGATGGACGGATTGATGGATGGATGGATAGATAGATACTTTATTGATTTAAAAACTGTTTGAATGAGGCCCACCATGTGGTGCTTTGCTGATAGTTATGTAACCATCTCCAAGGGCCAAGCAGTCCTCAGACTTAGGCCAAAGTGACATGCTCAGAGTTGATGAGAAGCCTGGCCAGAAGTCAGAAGTGTTGTCTCCTTATGGCATTTTGCCTTTCTACGCAGATGACTAAAGCATAAATAATCTAGTGAGGGTCAGAGGAGGGTGAATATGAAGGGCAATACAAACAATCTCTTCGTTATTTTTTAAAATCTGAACCTCTTCAATTTATCATGACATAGACATTTCATTTAAATACTTGGGAGAAAACAGCCTAGTTTGGGGCTAACAGAGGTATTCAGTGTGCAGAGGAAATGTTTAAACATCACAACCCATTTTTGTTTAAAAAGAAAATCAGTATTAAGCTAGATCTGGTAATATTACATTCAACTTATATAGCGCTTTTCTAAAACTCAGTCGCTTAACAAAGCAAAGAAAAGGGGGGACTAGGAGTAGGCAGAGGAGAAGATATGGGAATCTCTAAGATGGAAACTCGTTATTGGATCCCAGTGTTAAGGTGAGTATTAGTCCCAGAAGGCTTTCATTCATACATTCGTACAATAAATGGATTGCCCGTGTTGCTATGCACTCTCTGCGCTGTGCTTTGACGACGGCTTATGTAAGCGCAGTAAACATAAGCCAAAAAAGACTTAAGAACAAAACGTCTGCGGGGGCTTCTCCGTCTGAAAGAGCTACTCTGCAACAGGCCGTAATGTTTTTGTTCTGATATTACAGAGAGAGATGTCAGGTTAAAGTGGGCAGACAAAGAAGAAGTGACGACAGTGAGTGAAAATGAGAGTTATTGAAGAAATACATGAATGAAGCAATAATAGAGATTGTACTTGTACTGTGTGTGCGCTGAGCAAATAAAATCCAGTGTTAATACACAGCCTAAACGGGCATGTTTCTAGCTATGGTGGGCCCCCTTTGTTGACATACCCTTTGTGAACACACCAGTTTACAGAGCCTAGGCTGTGTATCAACACCATATTTTATTTTTAGCGCAAACACAGTACGGACAGGTAGCGGATCTCGAGGAGATATTTACTGATTTTGACAAAGTGATTTTGAAAACAAGCGCTCTCATGAATCACTGACTGCACCTTTAAGAAAAGTGGGAACTGACACGGAATATAAACAAAAAGAATGACCATAAAATGAGGGAAATAGACTTAAAGAGGAAATTGTCAGAGCGGAGAAAGGGATTGGTGAGAAGAGAAAGGGTGAGAGCAAAAGAGGAGGGGAGAGAGGGTAAAGTCGATCCTAATCCTGTTAATACACGCCAGTGCTGTCCTTCCCGCCGGCGTATTCACATACACACACCACCGCAGATACAGCGGTTCAGAGTACCAGTCAGATATATTGCCGTGTGTTATGCGGCTCACCAATATGCTGTCTGAACGTCTATTTAATGATTTGAGCACTCGGTAAACTAAATGTATAGCTTGTCAGGGAGGCGTCAGTGTAATAAGGGCAGCATCAGGTTCGGGGCCACTAGATCCAACCAGATCTGACTCACATAGAGTAACAACCCTCAGGCAAGGTGGCACTTGTGTTTGTGCTTGGCTGTCATGTAGCTCTGTAACTGAAAGAGTGTCTCCATACTGTCGGAACAGACACATCAGCTGCATCTTCCAAAGCGTGAATGTAGAAGATGCAAGCAATATCCTAAACATGTCTAGCCATGTGTGCAGATGCAGTGTTTTAGTGTTGTGTGTATACATTATTTATGAGCTATGTGAAGCCAATACTATGGAGTTTTTGAAATAGGAAGTACTGGATCATTTTAGTGGTGTGTTTGCCATTACAGGAAAATAACCAAGTATTTGTCTGGCATTTAAGTACACTTCTTACTAGTACAGTACATATATACTACATACTGAACTTAAAAATTGTTACTGCTGTTATCCTTCCATCTATTATAGTTCTCTACATTTCAGAAGAAAATATTGTCCTTTTTTGCTATCTACTACAACTGGCCGTCCCTGGTGAAAAGAATACAAGGTAAATATTTGGGTTAAAATCTTAAAAATCGCTTCCATTGTTCAACAGCAGCCATACTGATAAGGCTGCCTGCAGTGTCTGTAGACATATTTGGATGTATTTTTAATCTGCCTCATAAGTGCAAGTATCGGCCAATGCCCATTATCTAAAAATGCCATTAATCGGCCTGATTAATCAGCCGACCGATTAATAGGTCTACCGCCATTACTTTCACCACGGGTGTTTGCGCTCTTACAGGCACATTGTTGGTCAGCAGCAATGCACATCCCTGCTACTGCATATTAATATACAAGGCAGTAATACTGTCTCAGGGAAAAGTAAAAAAAAAAAAAGAGTTTAGGTTTTTCTTTTACTCTTGGCTGATAGCAAGCAAACAGTGTGGCAATAATGATGTTTGAACTGGAGGCTTAATGGATTTGAAAGAAATGTTTCCGCTGTTAGAAACATTATGAATCCATCTGTGTGTCAAAGAAGTTGACCTCAGTAACCCTGAATAAAAAAAGTGTATAAATATGCCTGTGAAAAAGACATTAGTCTGAACGTTGTTTGCTTTGTGTGTGTGTGTGTGTGTGTGTGTGTGTGTGTGTGTGTGTGTGTGTGTCGCCTTTATACAAAGAGAAATGGATCCATGCATAATCAAGGACACATTTAACAGTGTGGCTTAAAGTAGGGCTAGTGTGATCGGTGAGGGACAAAGAGAGATAGGGAGAGGAGCAAAGTGGTTGAAAGCAGTGGGGAGATAAATGATGATGCTGCTGGAAAGAGAGAGAGATGGACAAAGGACGGAGAATGAGCTGTAATCTGATGAAAGCCTCTTTACTCCCCTGTCACTTCACCTTCAGGCCACAAGCAATGACCAAGGCTTACAGGGGGATCAATGCTGAGGCCACCAACATTCTACTCTCTCACACACACACATACACTCTTGACTTAACTTTAAGTGCCCCTAGGCTGCCCACGGAACACATTCAACATCTGAAGATAGACCTTAGATAGGTCACAGAACCGGAAAGCAGGTTCTGTTGATGGGATTGATAGGTGATATAGATGCATGGAGACAGAATGGGAGAGAGGATGACCAGCTACATAGGAGGACATTAGGATCTAGATTAGTCTCTCTCTTGCGACATATATACAGCCTCTCTGTGTTTGGTTTATGTATGTGTCGGGGGATGTGTGGGCGGGTGCATGAGGGGTCTATAGGTCAGACAGCTCAATAAAGTTGTGGCTCAAAGGAAGAGAGTGAGAGAGAGCGTGAGGAGCAAGTTAACCACAGCTCCCATACAAATCACCCGCCTGCAGTTTAAACCTAATGACCCGGGCAACCAGATGACTCAGTCCAAGGCTGTTTCACTGTGAGTGTGTCCTCCAATAGAGCCTAATCAAAAGTTCCCCAAGCATAAACTCTTGAAATTGCTGCTATTTTGGTCCAACGAGCACTATTCAACTTTATAAACATGTTGAATATAAACAACCCTTAATACAATTCTTGAATGATTGACATGATGGTTTTCTCATATTTAGTTTTTTTAAGAGCAGTTGTCGCCACCCATAGAGAATATCTATAGGCTTTGTCTGAGATTTCAAACGATAAAAAAATTGCACTAATGCAAGTATTCACTATAGGATATAGCTAGTAAGTGATTGAAATGCCTTCTATTATTACTGCATTGTTGTCAAAGCTATTATCCTGGTTGGGGACCTCCTCCTGTGTATTACAAAGGTCACCAGTGCACATGTATTGTTCTTTTTTTTCAAAACAATGTACTTATATATCTATATATTGACATTTAACTAACAAGCTCAACAAAGAAAATAAAGACCTTTGTCCCTTTGGACAAATAATGGATAATGATGGAACTGAAATGATCTCTATGCTGTTTGAAATGACGGTAATTAAATCACTGTCTTTATTCTACTGCAGATTGCATAATAACAGAAGCTAGATAGGACCGTTTTGCTGTATTTCTTTCATGCCAGGTCTTGAATTACAAGTAGATTCGAACTCTCTGAAATTTCCCGACAACACCCTCCTCTCACCACACACACACACACACACACACACACACACACACACACACACACACACACACACACACACACACACACACACACACACACACACACACACACACACACACACACACACACACACACACACACACACACACACACACACACACACACACACACACACACACACACACACACACAGACAGTAGTAGTAGTAGTAGTCTCCCCAGTGACAGATGGGCTTGGTGGAAACACAGTCATCCTGTTAGTAACCATGACATCAGCAACACTGTTACTCCCTATCACATGTGCATGAATACTCTCGCTTTTTCTTTCTCCAGACTGGAAATGGAACATAAGACTGAATGCCGTCAGATAGTGACCATGACCATCTCTGTTTGTTCCTCTGTTAACAAGCTAGTTCCTACTTCTTATTTGGATATGAGTCCGCCCCATAAGAAGAGAAGAATGAACCCACAAATGAACACTTGATAAACAGACATCCCTAAAACAAGGTCCGTTGAGTGCCTTATACTGATATTTATGCAATCTGGTGGTCATGAGTTTCCCCTAAAACAAATGTGGCTACTGTAAAATATCTCAATGTTGCTAACTCTACGAGGCTATCTACCGATCCTATCTGTAGTATATTTTCATCCTCACCCTGAGAAAAGGCTTGATATCTCGGTCAACAGATTTAGTTTGAAACATTTCATCTAATGCTTACGCTAGACGACTTTGACAAGACTGATCACTGACACCCTGACATCTAAAGACAAGTAACTTACACCTGAAGACAATTAATAAGATTTCAGTCACAGAATAAGATTTTGAAAAGACAGGGGGTCTCATATTGCAAGACTACAACTAGATTCCTTTTGAGATTAATATTATTTCCGCAAACGCAATTGTGATTATTTAATTAAAACAAATTTAAATCAATATTCCGAGCGGGGGACTTCCTTTAGTTATTTGACCAGCTTTATTTGCGAATCCCGTCCCCCAGTAACTTTACCTCCTAACCCTAAATGTGACGGTAAAGTGTTACGGTTGCGCGGTTGTCAGTCTGGTTCTTCAGCCGAGGCTGCTAGGTAAAAGTGTCCGAAAGAAGTGCCTCACAGGTGGACACAAGTCGCGACTAATGCCGCTCCTCCTGTGTCGTGCTTGGTGCAGGAGAGAGTTCACATCATTTCGCTTGAGCCAACCCCTTAAGACTAACGATAATATCAAACCTGTTTGATAATGTCGGGACGTCAAGACGGGAAGAAGACTGAGTGAAATCGGGTCAAAAGACCACCTTACACCAAACGACGGAGATTACGGGCGCGCGCCACAACTCCAGCACGACTCCTGTGATTTCGGTCCGACATTGGAAGATTGTCTGCGACTGCCAAATCGCGTGAAAAGTTGTGTAGCGTAAGCCCAGCTAACCAGGTTAAATCTCTATCCTGCATTAGCCTACTGATCTATAACCCAGTGAACTCCTTTCCCCATAGGTTGTGTTGCATTGTATTGTATTCTCTCACAAGTCATCTGATACAAATAGAGTTATGACATTAGTTACAGCCATCATGCAATTATCTGTGTAATGCGCTGAGCCGAGTTCACTTAGGTCCATTTAAAAATCCATATCACCACTTCATACTGGCGTTAGGAGAAATAAAAGTAGAAGTAAAAAGATTGAAAAAAAAATACAAACATAATTGTGTGTGTATGTACAGTATTTTAAGAGATCTGAGATTCCCTCTGCAACCCAAATAAAAAAGCTGTGATGTGATTTTTTGTTTGTGTTGCAATTAGCTATAAAAAAAAACTACTTTTCAAAGAACAACACTTTTCAATATCAGGTTTCAGCTTCAGTATAAAGCAGTGTCAGGAAAAACTGTTCAGAGGGAATTCTGTTTATTTTCCAGAGTTAAGACCATGGGGTTAAGACACCAATGTTTCTGGAAAGACATGCAGCTCTTTTTATTTTTCCCAAAAAACAACAAGTAATAGAAACCCAAGGGATGCTGCACTGTTGCTTTTTAAAAAACTAATATGTGAAACACTTTCAAAGAGACTCTCTTTGCTCATTACAGTATAGAATAAACTGAGTAATTGTGAACCGTAACTCCAGAGCTTTACCATCAATTTTGTTCCTTAGGCACAGGAACTAAAGTTGACCTGAGGTTTGGTTTTGTTTGTATGCCTTTTCAAATGTTGAAAAGGCAGGAAGCTTACTTCAAGCTGCAAGGTGGAAAAAAGCTATACGTACTTTTGATTTTTGGTAAAGTTATGCTCACAAATATAGTTTTCATGCCTGTATATCCATACCCACATCAAGAACAATTTTAGGGTCTGGCGATGAGCAATAGACCTTCCCAACTCACGGGGCGGCAACAACGCATGCATTTCAAAATACCACTGTGCGGGGCACAATTGGATAGCACTAAGACCAATCAGAGCAATGAACATGGTGACGTATTCAGCACTGTTCGTTTAGAGAACAGCAGGGCTAACTGGTATATTACACTTTTGCCGTGGTCGGTCGGCAAAACAGAAAATGTATCTTTAGTTTCAAGCAACTTATTCTGCAGCCATCTTTATTGTTTACTATCACAACTGCGACGTCGCAGCGCAGCACTGTCGTCATCCGGTTACGCCCGCCCATATCAGATAGTACAATTTTATTTGATTATGAGCTCCAATGGTTCGTGTCCAGATTAGTATGCGGAGCAAATGAAAATTTGCCAGCAGCGAGTCTGGATTTCCAGGGTAGCCTGCAAGCACACTTTTGCAGGAACTTTTTAAGTTGGTGAAACCATTTGCGTATTAAGTCTTCCTATATTTCTCTTCTCTGTGCCTTTCTTTCCGTCTGTCTCCTTCTCTCTGTCTATCTCTGTCCAACCGTTCCTATCCCCACCATGGAGAGCAGTATGTCCTCTTTCTGGGAATGCTCAGTCGCCACCACCCAGTGTGGGGCTTTTGAAATATTTATACTGACACGCATACATACAAACACACACACAGGACACACACATCTTTCTCGCTGTCAGTTTGCACATATCAATAGAAGATTAGAAAATATAATTTATCTCGCAGCAGGTTTGGGGCGGAAAAGACTTCCACACATGCAAACAGACACACTTCACAGAGAAGGCAGAGAAGACTCCGCTCCTCGTCCCATTTCTCTGAACTTTTGCTACGTACAGTCTGACATTTACTTCATATATATGCAGTTGCATTTGAAATTATAATGGTACTAGTGTGCAAGTACAGAAACAAATATACATATCGACAGTGGTTCAGGGGGAGCAGCGTTTTTCTATGTCAACTACTTCTGGCAGTTGTAAGGGTGCTGCTGTCTTCTGCCATGATATCTACAAGATATGGATCAAAGATCATCTGTAAAAGTCAGGACACTCATAGAGGTGAAGGGGAGGTCACACGCTCACGGGGAACTGTAGCAAATACAGTTTCAGGGGCCAGGGATACAAGCTGGTACATGACTGAACCAATCATGAAACCCTTATTACAGTGCCAGCAATGTTCAAATTTGATCTGTGACCTCAGACTGTCTACTCATCCGGAGGAGAGAGGAACAGAGAAGCAAGACTCCGGCACGCAGAAAGGTTATTACTCTGCCAACGGTTTTGATATGTACTCTAACATTATTGGCCTGTCGGGCTGATGGCGGTGCATGCAAGAGAGTAGATGCGCTGAAGAAATCACTATGTGAACTGTGATTTATGTGAGAGGCGCGGTGGTGTGATTCAGTGCTTGTCAAGCGGGGAGGAAAAGTGTGCCCGTGAAACAGCATTTAGACGTCGGTTAAACCTGCAGAGTTTACACACCGAAAGCTCCTCACTTGGTTTTTCTTTGAAACACTTAATGTTTCAGGTTATTCAGCAGTATATCACACAGAGAAAGCACCAGTAATACAGAACTGATATGCATCCACTTTATGATGTCTTCCTCCCCGCATGTTTTTGGGGGCACACCGTGAAAATGAGTGCAAAGAAACATTCTTACTTTAAGAGGAAGCTGCAGTTTTGAAAAAAGTGGTTAATTAATGTAGACTATATTTTTGATCCAAAAGAAAACACGCTAACTCCAAGGTTTTGAGCGGATGTTTACTGTTGAAAATGTCCGTCTGTCTTTGCCATTCATTTGATGGTGTTCTCTAAAGGTGCTTGGATTTATTTGTGTCTTTAGCATTGTCACACACTTTTCATATCAAAGTTAACACGTATCACTCCATTACATTTCTGAAATAAGTATGAAGGATACGGCTGTTTTTGACCATTCCATACGCCGTACACTCAGTTCAGTGGCACCCCTCATAATGTTGGTGAGTTATAAAGAGGCACTAGCTGAATAGGGTCATGGGTCAGGATGGTCCGCTGCCAAGGGGGCCTCAAAGCAACCACCACGGATTGGTTCTTAACATGCACATTCCCATGGAGACGAGCACCCATTCCTTGCACCGCTGCTGGTTGTTATAGCAACAGACGGGACGTGACATTGTTGCATAATGTGCAGTTTTTCCCCTAGCTTCTTCTGACTATTGGTGGACCATTTTCTAATCATGTTTTCTCTCTGCTGGTGTTGCAGACAGTCAACAGAGGAAGTGGCAGGTCACCCAAGCGTGTGAATTTAAAAAAAAAAAACTCCCGCATTGAAATCAACGTTCAGCTTGGACGAGTTGTGCGGCGTAAAGTGAGGATGATTACAGATCAAGCTGTCATGGAAATAAACTGAAGATTTTAATGGTAAAGTCACAGCATATTTTTCTTTTGCTCTGCATTGGCAACATTGACTTGACTTGCACTGTCAACTGAATCATTTGTATCTTTTGTTAGTGAATATCCACAAACTTTATTATAGAACTTTATTTCTGATCACCAATCTGTGGTTTCTGAAAAAGCTTTTTCTGCATTGGGACGTGTTGTTTTAAGAACCAATTTAGATCTGACTAATTGTACAACTCTGTGTCTCCGTCACTTCTCCTAGTGACTGGGGATGTCAGCAATTGCACCCATAGCACATATCCTGCTTGTAAACAGGCATTGTGTAACTAAAAACTATTTATGAAACCCTAACAATTTAAGTAAGCGAGAAAAATGAAGGCAGCTTTAGATACCAAATGATTTGTGCACACTTCAGTTTGTTTTTATACTTTTTGGCAGTATGGTAGCGTAGTGTCCCTTGTCATGCACTCTCAGTTGGATTTTTCAATGTTGTGTAACTAAGCTGCAATCCTCCATCCGATCCGTTTCACCACTGGAGACAGGCAATTATAAATCGGTATTCCTCCAGTTGCTTTCAAGGTTTTTGACCATGTCTGCATAGAGTTCAAACTAATGCAGGTTTTAAAATTGCAAAAGGAGACTCACCTATATATTGTAGACAAACATCTGGTTTATGTATCCCCACAATGTATGTATTTGAATACTGATCCAGTAGCAGATTAAGCATTTACTTAAAAAGTGAAGTTTATTCCAAAGCTTCCCCTCAACATTTAATCACGTTTGCTATGTACCAGTAAATACAGTTTTATCACATGGCATTATCTGCAGTAACTTTGATGCGGAGGGGGACCGCTCAGTGAACCAGACATCTGACTTCCTCATGTCAATAAGTGTTTACTCAGTTGAAGTGTCCTGCTCCAGGTACTAGTACTCTGTACTTAAACCGGAGGATTACACTTGACTGAGAAATCAATACAGCCTCACACAATGTGCTCCCAGTTGTTATTGTCACACTTGATATAGTGCGTAGCCAACATGATTGCTACTGAAGACTGCTGCATTTAAATCAACCTGTGTTAATGCAAATCAGCTTCACTTTAGCTCTTGAGTAGTGCCGACTGGGAGCATTACAATGTTTAATACTACCGTATCATATAAGTGACAGGGGACGCTCATGAGGCAGACTCGGTTGGGTGCTGCCAAATGCATCTAATGAAAGGTACTGTGGCTAGGGCTTAAACACACAGGGAAATAAACACAGCAGCTTGCATTCATTTTGATGAGCAATTATTTATTGAGACATGGTGATTAGATACTTATTCACATTATAACATAGCTCACTGGTTGTCAATAATCTGCCATTTTAAATAGAGTGAAAAGGTGAAGAAATACAATTTCTGTGTGTGTTTGTGTAAACGCATCATAATAAGTCAAAATGGAGTAACAATGGCTTACCTCCCCTGTGCAATCAGGCAGGTGAATACAGTATGTGTATGCAATTTCTATATTTGTCAATGTGTGTGCACTGTGCAAGAGTAAACGCAGCAAAGGGTGACTGTGTTACTGAGAGAGCGTATGTGAGTGTGTCATCTGTACTCTGACATGACGAGTGCAGTGGCCTGAAGAGAGAACCAGACTGAGGCAATGGATTTGGGACAGAAACGTCAAATTTAATACGTAACCTTTAACACCAGAGAGGCTGTTAAAGAACAGTATAGGTTTAGAGTGCATTCTGTAAATGCAATAGAAGGTGCTGATATACTTTTGGGGTAGTACTACTGTTCTACAATACAATTGTTTGAGACTTCTGCGATGGTAGAGATACAGGAGTGGCGAGGCTGCTGATGTATTTTATAGAGTTGCTATACGTGCAAACAAAATGCATGACCGACTACAATTATTACATCAGTCAATCCCTCAAGATTGAATGTTCCTTCCGAAAGTCCTGGGCTTTGCCAGAGAGACGGCATAGAAGCAGAGAGGAGTAAAGTAGATGAGAACAGGTCCAGACAGATGACACTTGGAGTAACACATAGCTAATGGAAACGGTGGACTCGACACAAAGGGTAAATATGTGAAGACTGGCAATAGTTTTAAGAAGTCTGTGAGTGTGTGTGCACACTCGTACCTTTTGCATGCATGACTTAGCAAGAGGTGCCATGATGAAGACAGCTACCCTGCTGACTGCATGAACGTTGTGGTATGGTACTTTGTGAAATAATGATGATGCAGAGTAAAACATTGCCATTTATGTAACTGAGAGGATGCTTCCATTATAATATAGCCACTGTTGTGTGAGAGCCTGAGTATATACGATTAGTAGGTCTTAATTTGTGTGCTTGAACTGCAAATTTAACCATTGGGATGTAGAGCCTGAATAAGTGTGAAGGTGTGTGTGGGTGCATGAAACAGTACAACGTTGCTCAGGATCCTGAGGATCCCATCTGTTTGTTTTAATTTATTTATTTCCTTTTTTACTGCTCATTCATTTTATTTTGTATGTACTATTTTTAACATGTTCAATAAAGACTTAAACAAAAAAATAAATAAAAAAAAAGTCATTGAATCACACACTGCAGCTGTTTGGGTTTTTGTGCACAATGTACCTTTAAGTGCTAACATTAATGCTGTTCTTTTGTCACTAAAACTGCAAAGTCTATGCATTATGCTGTTATGTTAGGATAAAGTGTGACACTGTAATTGAATGAATGTGCCCATAGCTGATGGCAGAGATAGCACCAAAAGAGAACCAGGGAAACAGAAAAGGATATTAATAAATAAAAATATTGTGAATCACATTAATTTTCACCAGGATAAGTGTGTCATGACATTTTCACAATGTCCCATGCTGTCGCAAAAATTCAGCATCTGTTGCACTAAATGTTCCTGTCGAAAACACATTCCATTGGACATATGCAGCATTATGAAAAAAATATGTGTAATACTCTAGTATTTCTATTCCTGATTAATGTTTCAGTGAAACAATATACAGATATGTGGTCAATACTTAGGCACTACTTTGGACAATTTGAAGTTATGACATAGCAGCCTCTTAGCTTGATGACCAGCCGTGAGTGAGAATGTGCGGTTGTGTTAGTCATGATCTGCCGCTGGACAGTTATTACAAAAAAGAAACTCCGCCCAATCCATCAGAAAATGTTTTTTATATTTCTGTTCCACAATTTAGCCACAACATTTATGCACTGCTGATCTTTCTGTGGCAACCATTATGTGTGTGCTGCAAATCTTCTGCTACAAGTCAAACACTTTCGAACTGTTGGCAAAAATCTGTTACGACCGTTTTACGCTATATCCGAAGTGAATGATAGTGGCTGAATTGCAATTTTTTTTCAGGCAGTAATTTCTTTTGCTGCAGTATTTGTTTCGAGTGGCTGTGCTGTTCCGGGGTGTTTCTTTAAAAAAAATGGAATGCATGTTTACTGCTCTGTCAGCACTTACAACCAAGAACTTAAAATGAGCGATCAATAATCACTCTCTCCTCTGTCTTTTCATTCTATCATTCCTTCCCTCTCTCTCTACATCACTCCTCCTTTCTTTGCCTCCTGTTTGCAGGTAGACCAGTTTCAATGGGTGAGGCCCACTGATCCAGACATCCCTGCACATCCCCTCCATCCCTCACCCCCTGCCCTGTACGCCACCCCCCTCTTACCTTGAGTCAACATGACTTCCACTAGCCAGCTGCTGGGCTTGGGTGAGGTCAAGCTGATGTGTGACCAGGAGATTGAGAGGAGATATGAGATCGTGCCCTCAGTGGTCTGCTCCATGTGCTGCCTGTTTGGAATCATCTACTGCTTCTTTGGTAAGTGTGGATGTAAACACAGCTTTTCTCATTTAGTCCTAGCTAGTATTTACTAACATGTAATGTATCTAACATGTTCTCATGCTCTTAGCAATGAAAAAAAGAAACTTTAAACAGCATTTACCCTGTTCTTGTATAGTTCTAGGATCTAGTAAGGTGAGTGGCATGTCAGTAAGACAGCCTTCCACTAAAGAGACCATTATTTTTGTATTCAATTAGTATTGAATATATTGGCATAATATCTATCTTTCTTTTCATCCAAATCCCCTAAAACAACTGTCTCCTGTTCAGCTGATAAATAAAAGGAATATATTTGGGAAATTAAGGTATTTGTTTATATGCATGTACTGTAGCTACATGAGAAGATCAATACCACTCTTGTGTGTCATGTAGGCGTCTGCAACTATAAAGCTACCTCCAGCTAGACTAGAAGCAGGGGAAAATGGTTAAACCCCTTCAGAAAACGATATTGAGAATAAAAAAATAAAAAAATATATACCTATGCTAGTAGCGTTGTTGATGGGATACATTTCCTAGTTTATAAATGCCAGGTTATTCTTTTAAGTGCTAAAACATATAGCCAAAGAGCCCTGAACTATGTAGCTCACTGTTCATTATTGTTATGTTGTTTGTCTAGTTGATACTGCTCTGCTCTTGCATGGTATTATTGATTTAAGAACACTATAGAGAGGTTCTCTTGTTTCTGGTTATGTGAATCAATATTGAAATCTCATTCCTAAAACTAAGCTACTGGGGCTTATAACCGTATTTACTCTACTTTACTGCATGCTCAATGCAACTCACGGTTTACACTTAGACTCAAATGTTTTCTTGGAATTACAACTTACCAAGTCCTCCGACACTCTTTCCCCAACTGCTTACATACTAAAAAGATTGCACTGCCTGCTGTCTTTTAAAGAAAAAAAAAAGTTATCTTCTGCCGCTTATTTAAAGGCTTGTTCCCATTTCTTACATCTAAATGATTCAGTAGCCCTGCTAAAAGAAAAAAAAGAGGCTGAGAACTTATTCAAAAATACCAGGCCTAACTAACAGCATACCCCCTTATGTCTAATTTTCCTCTGTGCCATGAAACGCCTGGACTCATACTGTATGCATGGGTTCATTTATATGTTAAGTTACAAAGTCCTTACTTGAGGCTTATTTTGTGCCCAGTGAGTCACTGAGTTTGATTGCATCATAAGTATTAAGGGCTCATCATAATAGGCTTGGATGTAAAGTTATTACAGGAATGTATAATGAATAAATAATAAGAGGGAGCGATCTGCTGTAATGGCTCAAGGCTTTTAGAGTTGTTTTTTGTTGCAACAAAGAAATATGCACCTAGAAATTGTATTTTCTCTTGAATAGGGACTTTGAATTCAGGATGTCTAATGCATTTTTGCACAAAGGTACAATTAGATTTTAGTGTTTTGCCTTGGGTGGTCTTAGGGGCATGTTTATTTATTCACTTTGCAACTACTCTCTAGTTTAAAGTGGAAGACATTTTCAACTAGCTGTGTTTTTTTTTTAATTACTAGATGAATATAGATAGATTGAATATATTAGATTTGTGCACATTTTTTAAATATTAGTTTTACCTTTGCCGGTCAGGAAACAGAATAGAGGGACTAGTATGCATTGCTACAAATAGTATGAGGGAGTTGATTTACACCCGCATGCTTTTGAAATTTTGATTTGCAGAGAAGAGACCAACTTATTGTACACATGAGAGCCCCCAGATGCAGGTAGAAATGTTTGCAATTATATCTCAACACAACACACAAGCAGTGTACACTGATTGTCAGCAGGTAATCAATCATCCTTTGTTACATAACTTGGCCACTG
Organism: Ammodytes marinus; assembly: GCF_949987685.1. Taxonomy (NCBI): domain Eukaryota; kingdom Metazoa; phylum Chordata; class Actinopteri; order Uranoscopiformes; family Ammodytidae; genus Ammodytes; species Ammodytes marinus. The sequence continues at coordinate 15,073,515 of NC_137216.1, read as the reverse complement.
CTTTTCATTTATGTAAACTAAAATACAATCCAATAAAATCACGGCACTAGTACACAGATGTATTACTGAATACTGCTGAACAAAAACGTCCAAGCAAATTAACGAGGTAACATTTTGTTTAATAATAAATACAGAATTGTGTCATCAGAACATGTAGTATTACGATTTTATGAAAGCAACCTCTCTGCTGTTTTTGGATGAATATTGATGTATGCTGGAGCTGTGAGCATGTGTGGCATATAAATTGAGAGGGCCGTACCGATGGCATTGACATTCACTGTATATTTCCTGGTAAAGCATCAGCAGCATCAGTCCCTGCATTACAAAAAGGTTGCCCAAAGTTGACAGCACGCAACAAGACCTTAGCGGCTCGTGTCCCCAATGCAAAATCATTGGTGGGATAAAGTGGGTGGAGAACATTGCTATTTGTAAATCCTCAACACTTGTCCTCATGTGCAGTGCTAGACAAAATACATGTAGTTCATCTGCTTCAGCTGTACTTCGGGCATACTGCGCAACAGAAGAGTCATTGCATTTAGCAAGCCACATTAAAACATGTTTGTGTGTAATGTTTTCTGAATCTGCTAAATTACAACCAGCTATAAAAGCTTCACACTGAATATGTATTACATGCTTCTAAAAAATGAACGGCAAATGTCTCTCAATGAGGCAGAATGGCATCATTTTCTACTACAAATACTTTTCTGCCCTCACCATCTGTTTTCTATTTGCCTACAAGAAGAGAAGATAAATAGGTGCATTTTCACCCTCTGTGCTGGGTCTTGCTCTATAAGCAAACAAAATCGCTTTTCTGCAAATGAGGCACACTGCCTGTTGTTGACACATCACATAAACCCCACAGTCGGTTTCGAATGGGCTGAGGGACAAAAAGGGAATTTCTGCCAATTTTCAGTTGCAAAATTGATTCTCCCATCCAATATGTACCGCTTGCCAATTGCATTTGGTGTAGATCCAAGGTCTTGAGAAGAACATTTTAGCTGTCATTTATTCCATCCAGAAAAAAAAGGGCAAAATCGCAGCAGCAGGAATGATGATTGATGTGGTAGAAATAAGATGGACGAGGCAAAGGAATAGAGGGAGAGGAAGAAGAACGAGTGAACAGATGGGAGGGAAGGTTTTGATGGCTGGAGGAAAACTAAAGAAACGCAACAAGGAACTAAAGACAGCAGTGGGAGGGATAAGCAAATGAGCGTAGTCGTAGTAAAAAAAGAAAAGAGGATGGGTCAGAGAAAAGTGGGACAATGAGAGTCGACTAGAAGATTAGGAGCAGTCTAGAGAGGAGCCTGATATTTTCAAAGCGTACATTCATTGATTGATGGCAACTATCGGATATGGAAGAACAAATGTTGGGGATTTGTAACGGCTGCTGAACAAACAAAATGTTCAGGTGGCTGTGGATGCTTTGGAGATGCTCCAGTTATTCCATGTCAGACTTTAGTCATTTAGGCATTTGTTAGAGAAGAAGTGCAAACAGCTGTGTCTGTCACCCTACTTTTTTTTTTATTTAAGGGCCTGATGGCTGAAAAATATCCCACATAAGGAAAGGGATAGTCGCGCAGATGAGAGTATTGTCTGACTCCGCTGTGCCTGATTACACAAAGATAACAATCCGATGTGTGCTCCCCTCGCGTCCAGTCAGACAGAGAAAGAAGGAAATATAATTGCAAAAGATTAAAGGGAGACGCAAGCATTCAAAAACACAGAAACAAGGGCAAATGAGATTTTAGCTGTTGATGGTTTGAGCTTTGTATCCGTTGGCATATTTTTTTCCCTATTATCTTTGCAATAAGGGCAGTGAAAATGAAAATAAGCCAGTTAGAGAGAGATAGAAAAAATTAGAAAGCTAAGGACAAGCAAGGGTCATACAATGGGACAAAAAAACTAAAAGGGGGAGCAGCTGTTCTGTTCAGCGGGCCTGTTGACTAATGAATGCGGTTGACCTTCTGTAATATGATGATTATCATATTTTAAAGCAGTTCTATGAAAGATTAAAGAGACAGTTTATCTGTTCTTCATCATTGCGTCCCAATGAGGACATTCATCTTGCTGTGTGGACATACCGTATACTGCTCCCTGGCTGTTTATTTATTGTGTTGCTGTTCACTATGCATCCTCCCTATAATATTTTATCCTCCCTGTTAAGATATGACTACACCTTTTTATTGTCAAGAAGTTGCTGTAAAACTACAACGCCATTTACAGTGCTTGAGCTGAATTGAGAGATAATTGAAGCATATAAAAGGGAAAATGTTAAATCATAGATGAAATACGTGTACTTTCTAATAAATCATGCTTTATATGAGGTTTTGAGTAGCAACTTAAGGTTGAATTACTGTTAAACAAATAATTATTTAATGTCATAAACAATACGTAATAATTTTTTGGGATCCTCAAATCAATCGTAAAATCCTCATCAACTGCAAATTAAAAAATGTAAACAGATTTTGAGTACAGACCTTTTTTTTATACACAATCAATGGTACAGACATGTGCAGGAATTTTAAAGGAAGTAAAGTGGTCAAACTGTTAATTGGTGGTACGGATGGAGGGTGATAAAAATCAGTCAGAAATCTTTTACAGCAACCTTAAAAATTGTCTGGTTTTTGTGGCTTAAAGACCTGTGAAGAATACATATTACATTAAAATGAATTGAACCATAAGCGTCAATGATCCCAGTGTTTGTAGACTTATGATAGTCTCTCACTGTGGTCCTTCTTATTGCCCTTCTCTCCTCTATAGGCTACCGATGCTTCAAGGCCGTACTGTTCCTCACAGGCCTGATGTTTGGCTCTGTGGTCATCTTCATGCTGTGCTACAAGGAGAGGGTGATGGACACTCAGCTGAGCGTAGAGGCCTCGGTAGGCATCGGCCTGGGCATCGGGACCCTGTGTGGCCTGGTCACCATGTTGGTTCGCAGTGTGGGACTGTTTATGGTGGGCCTGCTGATGGGACTCCTGGTTGGAGTGGCTTCACTGGTGGTGAGAAGACGCATTTTCTTTGAACACTATTTAGATTTATGTCCATTTTGTATACGGCATCTCAAGGGAAATACCCGTCTACACTAGGTAGGTATAGTTCAGTATATTTGTATGGGGCTGTATTGAGTACATCAGTTAGTGTGTTACCTTATGGAGCTGGCGGTCAGTGCGATAATTTTTTAAGGAGTTTGGGGGAGACGTCACTGTAGCAGAAGTCAGCATTGTACTGTTACAGTAGGGGCCAGAAGAAAAAAAGTGTTTTCTCCACATATACAAAATACCAAGTTAAAACCTAAATATCCATTCAATTCTATGCTGAACTGAGATTTTTTTCAACCTCTTTAGTTTGCTGCCAGACAGCCGTTTATTTTTGTATCACACGAGCCAATCAGCTGCTCGACTCAGAGCTTCTGCAGATTAGTATAGAGACACAAGAAAATAAAAATAAAAGGCTGTCTGGCGGTAAACTAAAGCTTGGGGAAAATCCCAGTTTGGCGTACAGTTGAAGAGATATTGAAGTTTTAAGTTTGCATTTATATATGTGGAGATATATATTTGGCCCCCTCTGCAACAGTACAAAGCTGACGTCTGCCACAGCGACATCTCCCCTAAACTCCTTAAAATGACTGTGCTGACAGCCATCTCGATAAGGTAACAGACTAACCATACATAAGTACCCCATACAACCCCACTTCAAAAATATTAAACTATCCCTTTAAGATAGGTGATGAAACCGCACTGCATGTAATCGTTTTGTTTCTTATTTTCATTACAAATAAAGCACAGTATTATCATCACAGGAAAGCCTGATTAGAGCAGTGATCAATTTGCTTGTCCAAGGTCACCATAGCAAATCTTACAACTGACTAAGAAATCCATTCAAATTATTTAAATTGTGCAAACTTATTTTTTGTTGCAATTCATTTTCATATGTGACCAGTTCTGCTGATTATAACAAATTAATAGTGCCCTTTTAAAAAAATACCAACTGCCAAAGTTAAAAAAATACACCTTTACCTCTCCCTCTCTAAGGTTATGGAGGAGTTCTACCACCCCAAAACAGTGTGGGTTCCCCTGGGCATTCTGCTGGGCTCTGGGACCTTATTTGCCGTCCTCACTCTTCAGTGGCAGCGCTGCTTTGTCACCCTCTCCACCGCCATGTTCGGCTCTGCCATCATCACAGTCACCGTGGACTACTTTATAGAGCTGTTTGCCTTGGTGCAATATGTCTACGAGAGACTCAAGGTACAGTATTTGTGAGGGTTCTGCTGCTGTGTGTGCTTTAGGGTGACCGTGTGTGTGTGCTCGTGCTCATGTGTACATTATTACTGTGTCCCTGGATTGCATTGTTGGGCTCTTCACCTTGGTCAGAAATTTTCATGATTTTGTTTGCATGAGAGAGGTGGAGAGAGAGACACACAGAACGATAGTTCGGGCAAAAAAAAGTTGAACAAGAATAATTATAATAGAACGTTCAACACCACGATTTTACAGATTTGCTGTTACATACAGCCTTTTTATTGAAATACCAAAATGGAAATGTCTTTTTTTGAACTAATTCATTGAAATAAAAAGCTGACATGTCAAGGTTCAACCCCGAGTAAATCTATCTTGGCATAAAACAGTGCTACACTTTGTAGATTTGCCTACAAAGACTTAATACAACCAGTGGTATTGAAACAGTATAGCACATTAGAAACACGCGCCCACTGTGTTTTCATATCGGCCATGCACATGCAAGAACACAATTTACATTCCAATACTCAGGGGGAAGTTTTTATACATGTGTAATAGAGAGTTGACAGTCGGCAGGTTGAAACTCCAACCAATTGCATCTGCGCAGGATTGTACTGATGGTTTTTTCCCTTGATTTGTAGGAGTATTAATCAGCCTGTAGAGTATTTAGTTAGAGTGAAAACCGAACTTATTTGGCACACTTAAACTACTCCCATTAGACTCTCAAGATGTACAGATGGGTGACAAATGAAAGGAAAACTAACTTAAAGTCTGTTTGTATCAGGTGTTGTATTAGGTCACTTAATCAGGCTTTTGGATGTACACAGTGGGAAGCCCTTCTGGAGCAGCTGTGGTTTTGGGACCTCTTTATTTTTCAATATAAGTTTAATTTTGAGATGTTTGGCTAAATCCTTTTGTTTTTATGCAATCATTTTCCGGGTATTCCTAAGGGGATTTGAAAACTGAAATAATTGTCGTTATTTAGTTAGAACATATGTTTATGGTATTGTGGAACATCGCGCTTTGTCGAAATGAAATCATTCAACCTAAATTGTAAGTATACTGTATACTTTGCAGGTGTCTCCAAAGAGGTCTGTGTGCTGGTTTACCTGGGTCATCTTGGGGGTATGGCCTGTCCTGGCATTACTGGGAGTGCTGATCCAATGGAAAGTCACTGCAGAGGGATTTTCTCATACAGAGGGTGAGTGATGCTGCTTTACACACACAACCAGCCCTCTGACGCAGATGTCATTGTGGTTGAAGCGACGTCTTTTATTTTCATCACGATTTTGTGATATTTGTTGATATAAAAAACTTAGCCAATGGTACAATGGAACAGAGGCTCAAGACATTTGGCAGCAGGTTTGCAGTAGGTGTCGAGGTCAGGTGATATGGAAATGTAAAAAAAAACACACCCTGGAATATTTTACCTCTTCCTTGAGTGAAGGATTTCAATAAAAACACCCCAAAGCTAATGGATTCATGAAAATGCACACACATCTAACGTAATATATAGACTTAGTTGCTGTCCCTGGATTTAAATTATATTAGTTTACTGCTGCTCCTCTTGATAAAGCTGCAGCCAGACAGAGTTTCTGCTCCGATCTGAACACATGATGGATATACTCAGTAACGGCTGATTCAAGGGAGGCGGTGCTCACCTCACCGTGTCCGCTCCAGCTTTATGGTAATGTAGGCCACAGCCACAAGCTGCAGGCGAGGCTGGAACAGACAGATCTCTTTTTAAAATGCATTGGATCAAGTCAAAATCCGACACTTATCAAGGCAGGTAGGGATAATCTACACAGTTTGATGTTTTAAACGGTGAGGATGATTAACTTTTACACATCCTGCATAGTGCGTCATATTAAGGTATGACAGCGACAATGGAAATGAAGCAGGACTGCTGCTGCAATGTCCAGGCTGTAGGTACAGTGCACGTGCATATGTTGATGTTTGTAAATTGGGTGTTTAATTAAGAATCCATTCAAACCTGGTACATTCAATACATAATGCATCCTTTACTTAAAACGGTAATTTCTGTTTTTTAAGGTTTAATCGTAAAAGCTCAGTAAGCATTTCAAGAACACAGAATAATGGTGAGGCTTGTTTCAGTATCAATCTCACAAAGGCCACCACAAGCTAATGCCATTTTATCATGACTGACAGATCCATTCTAATTGTGTTAAAAAGGCCCATTTATTGGCAGCTTAGATAAAACATCATGATAATGAAGGCCGGGAACACAGTGTGTCTGTGTGTGTTAGCAGGTGTATGTGCGTGTGTGAGGGAGACTCTGCATTTAATAACATTAGTGTTGTAAGCAAAATGTGTTTTTGAAGGAAACAGGCTTCTGAAAGCCACCACAACACAGATGGCAAGACTGCACACCCACACACCCAAACCCACAGTTTAAATGCATCACACAAACAACAACACACACAGCTCACATAGCTAACAGACAGCTACAGAAATATACTGGTGCACAGTCTCTCATTCACTCGTACACTAACTAAAGGATAATAAAATCACACACACACATCTCATTCATTCGTACACGCACACACAAGCTCAGACATTTGATCTTTGCTGGTGTCAGACGTACAAAGTTATAGACTGTTCTTAGAAGAAGTCACACATGGCCTTAAATAATGGGATTAAACATGGCTGCCATGGCTTCAAGCCAGAGGGTGTGGGCAAAGCGACAGAGGGAGCTTTTTAGTGCTATTTTAAAAAAATGTGGGGGAGAGAGACATGCAGGACGAAGAGGACAGTCTCTCTATAAGAGAGGGAATGATTAAAAGCTGATTCACCATGCGTTGACAGACACACACTACTGTCTTCCTGACCGTCAGACATTCACACAGACAAGTGAATTCAACCGTAAATGTTTCCCACACTATGCTGTTAGCTCATAATGAATGAGAATGATATCAAACAATAATATGAATTCGATTTGTTTTACTATTATGGCTGGTAGGAATAAGAGGAGATAAAAAGAAAGCAACAGGGAAAAGGTTGATACTGAAGTGACTAAGACTGTTATTGCAGTCGGTGCTGCTTTGTGATAAGAGACAGAACACCCTTTAAATTGACCTGTACAGTGTGTACAAGGATTTTTCAGTTTGTCTGTAGTTTCATTCACTGCTCAAATTGTCCTTCACGTTGACAAGCCCTGTATCGAAAGAGAAAGGATGAGGAAGAAAAGAGGGAGGGGATGTGGGGGAAGGGCATAGGAGGCCGATTTACTTGGACGGGTAAGCTGGGCACCAAAATGGAGCAGTAAGGAAGCAGTTAGCATCTGTCCATCGGCCGATTATTAAGTAGCGTGCAGGACATGGGCATGAATAAATTAGCTTGTACTTTGTTTGGATTGAACACAAACATACCTTTGATGAAAAAGTTCACTCTTAATCCCAATATCCCTAACCATGACGGTCAAAACTGAAGTCTTTGATTATTTTTTAATTTAGCCTAATTCTAACTTTAACTGTTAGGCAGCCCTTTCAAAGAAGTGGGGGATGGCCAACATTTCCTCTAAAGCTCATGCTGTTCTTCTAAAAGATAAATATACAGCAACTTGCGCGCATACACACACACACACACACTCACGCACGCACGCACAAACACACACACATACATACACACAGAGAAGCATGTACCCAGAGGGCCCGAGGTGGGGTGAGCTGAGGAAAAGAAAAGGGGGGTATTATTAAGCAGTTTCCCTGGCAGATGGTGCCTCGTTAGCTGTCCGCCTGCACAAAGAAACAACAATAGACCTCATAACACTTCAACACCCACCCACACACGCACACACACACACACACACACACACACACACACACACACACACACACACACACACACACACACACACACACACACACACACACACACACACACACACACACACACACACAGAGTGACGCATACAGTACAACTTCTCTTTTTTTCAGTTCAGTGGGGGCCTTGTGCTTGCGGCTCCATCATGACCCCACATAATTAACTTGAAACAAGTCCCTGACACTTCTGTGTATTATACTGCTGAATCTAAATGCTTACAAGCAAGGGAAACCAAAGATAATAACATGGGGAATCAATGGACTAGTGAGGCAGGATATACGTTTTGTACATCCCTTGCCGGGGAGGGTGTGAAAATAACACAACAACACTCACCCACTCACAGTATGTCAGGAAACACAGCAGCTCACTATGAGTTCATGCAGCGAGGAAAATTGTCTGTCCGCCACTGAATGAAGAATAAAGGAAATGAGGAAATTAGGCATCTGTGGTGACTCTTTTATTTTTTTATTTTTTCCAGACTGTATTCACAACAACAACACCCCTAGGGATGGTTTACTTACAATTAAAAGTTAACATTAACGTTTTTTTTTTCGTCAGATTGAGTGATTTTACATTTTATTTCTCTAAAAAAACACTACATTGTTCTGTCTTTATCACTCTCGCACTGCCTAATGATTATCTATCGTTCCCCCTCCTCCTCTCTCGTTCTTTCTTTTTCCACACTTTATCAAATCACCCCTCTCCCCTCTCCCCTCTCCCCTCTCCCAGTGGTTTTGAGTCGACAGCAGCGCAGGGTGCAGCTCATGCGCATCCGACAGCGGGAGGAGAGGCTGAAAAAGGAGAAAGAGACCAAGAAGAAGAAGAAACGGCAGAACCTGAAGACCGACCACAAGCAGAAAGCCCACCATCAGCACCACCACCTGCACCACCAGCAGTACTATCACCCAGCAGCCTCAAACCCCCACCACCTGGCCCAGAGCTCCCAGCCTCCTAAAGTCCCCCCTCCGCAGACTGAACCCGCCGGCTACCCCCGCAAGGCCAACCCCAAGAGACGCTTCGATGGAGATGTGCTGTCACCGGTAAGAAGCAGCAGCCTTGTTATTCCTACAGTGAAATTCAAGTTGAGATACTGCTTATAATTTTTTTTTTAAAGACATAAGACAAATAAGCTCTCTATCAATATTTTCATGTGGTAATTTTTAGTAAAAACTTAACAAATATTTAAAAGATATGTGGCTTTCTTCTACTGAATATGACTTATGTCAGTAGCCTAAATTTAATATGAAAATGGAGGCAGCAGTAAGTCACACGAAACTATTTAACCTATCCGCCCACTGTTTTTTTTTACTGTGGGGAGTATGTGCGGAAATATTTGGAACTAACTAATATGAGCTGGAAATCAGTGCTTCTTGAACAAAGAAATTGTCATACACATTTTATTCCGCTTTTGCACTAGACAAAAATTGTATTGTTCATAATAAATTAATGTTTGGACATGAGTGTAAAACGTGCTGTCATCATGTTACATTACCCAACCCTGTATCATGTTTCCTCCTGCAGAGCTACATCAGGAGTTTCAGGGACAGACAGACGGACAGACGAGTGTATTCCCACAGCCGCATGAGTCGCACCCGGATGGGTGAACTGGACTACGACTGTGGCTCCCAAGTGCCCCTCACGGCCCCCAGTGGACCCCCTGTTCGCATCTGAGACGGTGAAATACACACGTGCACATCTGACCACGCAAGGCTCTTCAAACCCTCTTTTGTCAAAGTTAGGGATAGAAAAAACCTAAACCTTACCGTGCCAACTCAATCAACTGCCTATTAACCCGACAGGAACTCAATATAACCCAAAGGTGGGGATCATCATTCAACAGTAAATCTCTATGTGTTACTGTACTGGTTCCGGGTGACACTGGGGGAAAGAAATGGCCCAGTCTGGTGGAATTGAATTGAAATATCTCTGTTGAACATTTGATTTCCATTTTGGTTGGCTTAGTTGCTCCAAGTCATGAGAAGAAGCTTCCAGTGGGATTGTAGAGGGGAAACAAACAGCAATTCAAACACAAATTTTTCCAAAAGAAAGGCCGTACCATTTCCATATGCATCACATGGCTTTGAGTCAAGGTAGCACGATCTTCAATAAAGCTATCAGTACTCCGAGGATAAAACATGGAAGAAACTATTAGCCTCAAGGATTCCGTTAAGAGTACAGAGAACACAGCTAACACTGAAAGGCAGCTCTTCTTCATCTCTCCCGGGATTGAAAAGGTCACTGTGTGAATGAAGCAAGATGCTCATGAAATCAAACTGTCATTTTTACAACAAAAAAAAAAAAAAGACTTTGAACGAGACATGGCAGCCCGGGTATTCTGCTGCCTCAAATTGCAGAACAGAGACTGGTTTGAAGTGTGTTTTGGATCAAACAGTTCAACCCGAAAAGACGGTTTCTGTTATTTCACGCTCGAACACTTGTTGTCGTTGTTGCCAATTCCCAAGGGTGAACATGCTGATGTCTCGTCGCATTCCTTTTGCCCCTCGTTCGCCAACTGTTTTAACCACAGAGCACGAGACTCATCCATATCTCCACCCAAGTTTTGTTTTATCCGCTGGACATTTGTGTAAGCTACAGTATGGAATTCTATTTGTAGACATGTGCTCTCATGTCGCTTTACCCCTTATTATTCCAAAAACAATCTACCATTAAATTTGTTAGCTGTCTTAATGTGAGAAACTGCTGTCTGATACTGATCACCCAGTCACTCGACTGTTGTCTGTGAAGTCTGTTGGACATTTTGGAGGAGGACAATACATGACATTGAAAATGTTGAATTTAGTGCGTTCATGTGTGTGTGTGAGTGGACACATAAACCCCGTGGCAAGTGCTGGATTGTACCAAATGTTGGCCAAGAAGAGGGGGATTCATTGTAATGTATGTACTGTAGAACGTGCTGTGTTTTCGTCCTCTTTCCTGCTCATACACTGGCCTGGTTAAAAATGTTGTTTAGAAAAAACCGATGGATAGAAAGGAAGACATTTAAAATTAAGATAATGTCTTTGTAAATGAGACGTAGTGAAAAGATTAAGGCATTCGCAAATGGCGCCCTCCAATGTTTACTACTGGACCTCTTTTTTTTTTTTTTTTTTTTACTGTTTTTTTTTTTTTAGTGTACATTAATTTGCCTGTGATTTGCTTTGAAATTCAAATGGGCTCCACACATTGATATTGTTCTACTGGACATCCGGAGAGGTGAAGGACTTATATATATACAATAAACACCAACACTCCCGATGTTACAGTTCCCCCTAACACTAAGTGTTACTGTAAAACAGCTGAAGATGAAAGACCATATTATACAAAAGGGAGGAACTGTATTGAAATCCCACAGCAATGCAGATTATGGCCAATCATGGATTGTGTTTGATGTCATTTGTGGAGTTTTTACTGTCTGAGGTTTGAATAAACCAAAAGATTCCACGGTAACTGCCTTTAATACCCAATGTGATGGGCTTGGCACCTGAAGACTGATCCTTTTTCATCCTAACCCAGTACTGCATGAGAATCCTTGAGTATTTGTTTCCAATGTGTCAAGTGTATCAGCGTGTCACTGTTGTCATGTGAAAACCTCTGGATTTTCAGTTGAGTTCCATCCAGACGGACTGAAGGAAGTAAACATTGTTGAAGGTTGTCAATCTGGCACATGATGAGTTTAAATATCAACAGTGTGTAGGAAAGGACCATCATAATATCATGGTTTACAGTGACCTTTAATACAAAATAATAATACATTTTTAATGCAACATTCAAGAATCCTGTGAGGAACAACTTTTTCCTATTCTGTCACAGTGGATAGGTCCAGCTAAAGTCCCTTTCTTCTCCTCTTCTGTCTGTGTTTACACTCTCCAGGTAGAGGGCTTTGAAAAAGCATTTGAATCGATACCGTCTGGTCATTTGGAGTTTTACTTACACTTGAGTCCTGTTTTTAATCTTATTTTTGTGGTTTTACTGTTGTGAATTTGTAACATCACAGTCTTTGCATTTTGGAAAAAAGGAAATGAACAAAATGGGACAACATTAATTGTTTTATTAAAAATGTTCCTTTAAAAAAATATATTTCTATTATTTTCTGTGATTGCCTGTCACTGCTGAATATATGTTGGGGGAACCACGTGTGTTGTAGATACTGAACTGTAAATATTTTTCAAATGTACAATTTTTTTATGTTTCATTTCCATGTCCATGTAATTTATCCTGCTGATTTATTTTCTAATAGACCCCGTTTTATATTGTGTTCCTGCTGTGTCCAGTTGGTTTGAATTTGGCTGCACTTGTACCGTCCCCATCATGTGATGAATGATGTTGAACATCAGCAAAGAAACTGAGCCTCCACTCTGATTGTCAGCGACTAACAGTAATTCAATCATTTTTCCACATTTTACTAACATACTGTTCAGATTTGTGCAAATCGCCTGGATATTATTATGAGTATTATTATTATTGAGCATGAATTTATATGGACCTAAAACATGATAAACATTGTGCTTCTCCAATCTAATTGTCTCGTTGTCTCTGTGGTTCCTTGATAATGTTTTGTGAATACAGTTATTAAAAGGAGTACAAATACCAAATAATCAGAAGTGCACTTGCACACACAAACACACTCACACATTTGACAAAATAAGGTGTGTGTGGAGTGGCCAGTGATACTAAAACCAGCAAGATACTACAGCAAAAAATCAGATCCTATATGCTGTGATTCTTTATTCCAGCATTACACAGTTGGAGATAGACGGCTTGGGCAATATTTCAATTACCGTTGTTGTGGTTGTTTTAGCTGTGGAAAAGTAAATAAGTAACACGAACATTGTGACTTAGACAGCCATTGCATCGTTTGTCCACCGGAGGGCACTGATTAGTCAACTGGAATGTGTCCCAATTTATTATACTATCTATGATCCCAATTAGTATTGATCATGTTGTGTTTTTTATGTATATAAATAAAAATACTTATAGCCATTATTTTGTTATAGGATTTTTTTTAAATACCTGGATATTATTGGCCTCTATGAAACTATCAGTGGGGCTGTACATTATATGGTATAATATAATTATAACTTACTATTAGGGAGTAAGAAGCAGAGCCAGCCCAAGCCGTCATGGGGCCCTAAGCAGAATTTGATTAGGGGCCCCCTCTCCAATGTTATTGTGCCCAAAATATCGACTATTGTTAAATGTCATTCACACACCCAGTGATTTCCGCTAGTGACTCCAATGAACATCTGGGTGAAAATAGTAGCCAGCCGAGATCCCGACCCTCCTAGGAGGGTACGGGGGTATTTTTTTACCTTTTTAAAGTGAAATGCATGAATCTGGTGCACTTTGAGAGGAAAATGGAGAGGCTAAATCTGAGGAATTTTGTGTGAACAAATAATTTGGAGACACTGGGTTGGATAAATTAGAATTAAAAGCTATAGAAGAAAGACAAATGGATATTCCATAAATATATATTTTATAATATATTATGCAGGGTCCTCTGGGTTGAGCTTGGTGCTCTTTTTCCTTTATGGGCCATATTTATCTGTAATATAATGAATCCAACTGTCTGTGCCACAAATATAAATGATGTGAGAGGAACAAGCAGAAGAACTGTTGTCCAGCTATCTTTTTTTCACAGACAAGGCTGAAATAGGCTAAAGACATAGTCCATGGGCAACCGAGGGCAGCCCCATTTCCAAATGTTTTTAAATAAACTCAATACACACATGATCAGTTAATCTCAGACCAGTTGACCTGGCGGTCGAGTCGGGGTGCCCTAAGCAACCGCTTAGTTCGCTTATGCCTCGGGCCGGCACTGGTGAGAAGCATAACACATGAAACCAAATATCTGGGCGAGTTCAGATCTCTTCATTTATTTGTCTTCGAGTGGTCTATCAGTAGGTTTAAATCTACAGTATATCACATTCTACCTTATAACAAACTACAGTGCAGTTGCAGTTGTTTTATTTACATTGCACCGCATCACACATAACAATTTGCCTCAGGGTGCTTACTCAGGTATAAAATATATGATAATTAGAAAATAAGCACAAAAAGAGAGATGTGTATCGATTACTGTTGTATTTTACGCCTCAATGCCGTTTTACATGTACTTTATCTAGCCAGTGGAGGAGAGGTCACAAAGGTATAGCTGGCTTCATTTGGGGGAAATGGAACCGAGGAATATGCAGCCTCTTTCTTTTATTAACCTATAGCCTAAAGATTGAAAAGTCGTATTCGTCGACAGCAGAGACCAAAGACAGAAAGCTCCGATCAACATTGCTCCAATAATTCCTGGAAAAGCAGTAAAAAACGCTTTTCTTTTCCACCTCTTTCTTTCTGTTCTTTTTTCTTTATTCTCACTGAATCTTCTCCTTGTTTTTTTACTTTTTTCTGTATCGCTGAATATCCCTTTTCATAACATGTGTGCTGTCTCTCTCCGTTGTTTTGTTCCTGTACCACCCTCTTGGTCTTAGCTTCTGTAGCTTTCTTTTTTGTCTCCAGCAGAACTCCCCCACCCCCTTTTTTTTCTTTCTTTTCTTTTTTCTTTATCGCTGCTGACATTTTCAGTCCAGTGACTTCAGACACAAAGTGCGCAGACTACATTATTCTTGTCGCTGAGCTTATCTGCCTTCTGCTGAAAAACAAAGCAAGACCGGAGCCCAGCTCATTAACAAGACATTGTTCACTCTTTCCCCGCAACCAAGATTAGTCCCGTTACTGATGATTTCAACTCCCATTCTCCCTTTCAGAGTGAATTAAATGTTAACAATAGAAGGTTACACTTGGCTGAGAAAGCCAGTATGGTTTTAGAGAGGGAACACAGCCCCACATCAGATGATGAATGCACTGGGTAGGAACAGTTCATGAAGGAACCAATCCAGAGATGTGTACGCTATATGAGATATGCTAACGACCCACAGTGCACGTGCCATGGTACAGTCACAAATAACAAGATTTTTATTTGATGGTGAATCTTTAAGAAACTGGCTGACCCAAAAGCGACGAACGGTGAAAACAAATGTCTTTATTTGAGATTGTCGGCACAGTGAAGTAGCATAACAGAGCCACCCATACACATAACAATTAGGCCTACTCACCTAACACATGCTAGGCTGTTGAGCTCAAACTTCAAACTAAGCTGAGTTCCTTTTTCTCATTAGATGTTTGTTTTTCTGACATTTTTCAAACCTAAGACCAGTGTCTAATTTTTCACTAAATCAGTCACTCAACCAACCTCCCCTTCTTATTCAAGTCAGTTACTTCTACACTCGCACAGAGAGACTTGGAATATGTTCTGTACTGTAACACTTTCACTTTCCACCGTGGTGTTTGAGGACCATTGATCCATCTCCCACTTTGCTCCCTGTGGATACAGGGCCTATACAGCCACACAAAGCCCGCCCGTTAGCATGAAACTCTTGCTCTCGACATTGATTTATTTCTTTTTGTGGGGATGACGTTAAAAAAACTTTTTAAGGGAAGGAACGTAACATGAATACAAAGCAGAATTCCTGGAATGACCTTTATTTAAAAACCAGGCTAAAGACATTATGCATCGTGCGGCCATGCTTATGATGTTTACAGAGCATTGTCTAAAAATGTACACTGGTTGCATTCACTTATGTAAATGAAAGTTTCCTTTTGAATTAGCTGAAATGGTCAACTTTCTGTTTGTAGAAATAGGCTCAGCTTATAGGTTGTTATAGTTGTGGTAGGAACATTTTAATTTTTGACGTACAATTTTTTTCATTACTTTTTTTCACACGTAGTGTTTTTTTGGTTCTTCTGGTTTTACATGATGTCTTGCTGGTGCTGTGTGGACTCGCTGACCACCTGAGGAGGAGAGAAGAGGAAAGTAGTGTAAATTGCTATGAAGGACAACATTTAAAAAAAGTTCTATGTAAAGCGCTTCAGAGTGTTGCAGATAACATGCGAGAGTGTTTTCCATCAATAGTGAAGCGGGTATTGTTTGGAGTGAAGTGCTTTGCGGGGAGCAGGGGTGTAGAACAAAATCCTGGGCCCCAAGTGGTTGTGGGCCCCTTTTTTGTGGTTAAGTCTGCAAAGTTTGAAATTAGCCCACATATCAACCCTCCTTCCTCAACATATTGTAGCCAAACTAAACTATGGTCTAGTTAGGTTAAATAAGGGCCATGTATTTGATGTGAGGCTTTGATAGGTCATTTTTTAAAGATATAATGCCATATATGCCATTTTAGATATGATGCTGATTTATTTCTGATACAGACTAATTCAGGTTAAATATACCAAAAATGCTCCAAAAATGTATTCCTGGCTGACTGCCTTCAATCCAAACAACAGGTAATATGAGCTGTAACCATTCTTAACTGTGTTTGATGTGCTCACCTCAGCAGCTTCCCTCGCCTTCCTTTCTTTCTCTTTCCTTTGTTTCTTCTCTCTTTTGGTTACCAGATTTTCCTTTTTTAATTTTTTTTCAGAGAGACAGAGAGAGAGAGAGAGGCATGACAATATAGCCCCTTTCACACCTGCACTTTCGACTCAGAAATTAAACGGAGTTTACCCGGATGAGCTGTAGGTATGACTCGGAATTCTACCCAGTCTTTACGAAGATATTACCAAGGTGGCCCCCTATTCCTAAGTCCCAGTCGGGAGCGCAGGGTGGGCATATCGATATCGCCCAATTGGCGCGTGACCGGCGAAAAATACAAATGCCAGAGGCAAAGGCAGGCAGGTCATTTATACCAACGCCGACAACCCACATTCAATCTCCTGCTGTGTGCTGCATGTGTGAACAGGTAGATCCGGACATTCTCCAGGTCAAATTCTACGGAAACATTCTCTGAGGTTCATGTGTGAAAGGGGCTTAACTGTGCACTTCAGAGCACCTGCATTCCTCAGCTGGATCAGCTGTTTAGAAATCATTGCCTGGAATAATTTTGGGAGGGTTGATAGTGGACACAGACAGCCTTTTTTTGGGGGGGATCCTCAGTAGTCAGTTACACTCCCCCCCCCTCCCACTATAATGCCCATGGCAAGGAGGAACAGTTGTCAGTTACAGTAAAGCTGCTTATTGGTGGAAGCTGGTGTGGAGTGCTGCAATTCACTTGAAGGGTTGTCGCAAACAACAAGATTTCAGCTAGAGACTAGAGGTATGATAAAGATAATTTAAAGATTTCAATTTATAGATTGCTTCATTCCCTTATAGACAAATGTGGAGAATAAATTAAACCAAGGGGATTTTTCTTTTGAATTCTAGTTGTTTGTGTTATCCCGTATGTGAACAGATATTCAAAGGTGGGTGGAATATTGCATGCAGACTTACACTATGGGCACTAGAGCCCTGGCCCATAAAATATTTCATCTGGATAAGAATATAAAAAATAAAAACGATTGATTTGGAGAATTATTAATGGTTGTCTCTTACTAGCTCAAACATAGGTGAAACAACTCCATAACAGTTTATGGGGCTGAAAGGTGTACTGTCTGTCATGTATGTGTGTTTGTGTCTGTTTGTGTGTGTGTGTGTGTGCTCAAACCTCTCCATCGCGGGTCTCAATGGTCTTGATGAGCACAGTCTTCTTGGAGTGAACCTCTGAAGAGCGTGGTTGCTGGGACTCTGGACTGGTCTCTGTAAGAATACATTCATACAGCTGTTACTACTTTAAACTGGTTTATAAACTCATACAATAAACCTTTTTTTCAATTACAAAATGAGTTAATTCAGGCTGTAAACATTGCCATCAGTTTAAAATTGCCCTCAGAGGGTTAATTGCTTATGAAGTGAATGATGACACATCCTGCACATTAAAGGGACAGCCATGATCCATAGCCGTCTCTGTAGCTCCTATGATTGGCTTCCCTAAAGGTGTAATATTCAAACTCAAATTCCAAATCAATGGCACTAATGAAGCGTCGCTGTACCCACTACATCATCTTAAATTACTACTCATCGTTGTATTCAAGCAGCGGCAAAGTGAAGCGGGGAGAGGTATCGACAGAGATAAACTGCACGTTCTGACTCAATCCATCAAGTGAGCGGACATAGTTGTGTGATCAGCAATGTGTGGCTTGTTGGTGAGAGTGTCCCTGTGAATCAGAGAGTGTTTTCGGACGTGCCATATGTCGCCACACTGTGGTTACAATGTGTCACTGCTGGCACGCAACATGTAATGCCCCTCAAAATAGCACCTGCCATATACAGTCACAAGCTATAATTAGTCTTTTCTGTCCCCTTGTCACCTCATCTGGAATGTTTGTATTGATTTTGTGGGTATTTTAACGTGAAGGGAGGAATGTGTGCTGTGTCCGTTACCTCTGAATCCAATGGAGGAGGAGTAAGCAGACTGCATGGGCACATTGGTAGTGATCCTGGAACAAAGGTGAAACACAGAATTCTGCTTACTACTTCAGCTGGTTATAATAATATATAATAAATAAATAGGGAACATACTAAAATACAAGTTACACACCTCAATCAGAGGAGTCAAGTTATGACAGTCTTGGGCTGTCTAACCTTACACACACAGACATACAAACACACACCTGCTCTCCTCGCCCTCCAGCAGCTTGCGGTAGGTTGCGATCTCAATATCAAGGGCCATCTTCACATTGAGGAGGTCCTGGTACTCTCTCAGGTGACGCGCCATGTCATCCTGTAATAAACAAAAAAAGTGTTATTCTCCGCTCAAATTAACTTCACACCAAACACTGCGCTAAGGTCAGATAAATAATCAGTGATGTAGCTGCTATGAGCTCTAGTCGATGAGTATCACCAGATTGACAACCATCGAAATTCGGCTCAAATTTTGATCATACTATTTACAATCCAGTGGATTTGTGGATGTGAAAAGATAATTACCTTCATCTTATTAATTTCTTCTTCCAGCCTTGAGATATTATCTTGGAAACCAGAAGCCTCGCGGCCGTTGCGATCCTCCATATCCCTCATCTGGCGCAGCAGAGACTCGTTCTACAGAGACATGATGTTGTTAGAAGTGGAACAGAGAGGTAAGACAGAATGAAAGCAAAGACAGGCCAGTAAAAGGCCCCATGTGTCCGAAACAGGAATCGTGCCTGTTACAGTAAGAAAAGAATGGGAAGATAACCACAATTACTTACGGTGCCCTTGAGTGAGTCGATCTCACAGGTGTAGGACTGGATCTGGTGTCTGTACTCCATGCTCTCCTGCTTGGACTGACGCAGTGCATCGTTGTTCTTACTCACAGCCTGGTTCAGATCAGACACCTGAGAAGAGAGGGGATGTGGTTTTAACAGTGTACCGGTACTTATGTGTGTGTGTGTGTGTGTGTGGGTGTATGGGTGTGTGTGTGCACGCGTTTCTGATTTAAGGGACTTTCGGGGACACAAACAAGACCTAAAACGGGTTGAGTGGGGACGGCTTGGCAATTGGGGACAAAAGCCATACAACTCATATTTTTGGGTCGGTGGTTAATGTAAGGGTAAGGTTAGGTTCAGGGTTAGGTTTAGGCAACTACAAGTTCCAGGAAAAACGAATGTATGCCTATGTAAAGTCCCCAAAAGTGACCTAAGACAACATGTGTGTGTATATATATATGTGTGTGTGTGTGTGTGTGTGTGTGTGTGTGTGTGTGTGTGTGTGTGTGTGTGTGTGTGTGTGTGTGTGTGTGTGTGTGTGTATATATGTGTGTGTGTGTGCTCCTGCTCTCTTACCTTAGACTTATACCACTCCTCGGCCTCTGAGATGTTTTTGGCGGCGATGGCCTCGTACTGCACGCGGATGTCCCTCAGAGCAGCAGTCAGGTCTGGTTTGGACATATCCATCTGGACCTGGACCTGAGTGTCCTGCATCTGGCTCTGGAACTCACGGATCTCCTGCAAAGTGATAGGAGAATAAAAGCAGTCCGTTTAGACAGGAAAGTGTAAAGGGGAATGTTTATGGGAAAAGAGTTAAAGAAACAGACAGCTCATTTAGGCCTGGTCTCTGCATCAATAACCTGTGTCAAAAGGATCACACAGTATTATTATAGAAGAAATGTCAGATGTCAAACCACAGCCATTTGCCCTGGTGGTGCATTGACTGATTATTAAAAGCAACATGCAGCATAGGGCTGGCCTATCGCTGTGAAACTAGAATGGTTGGTTTCAATCAGCTGTCTCTTGGTGTGTATAGATAGATATACATAGCTTTGCATCTGTTCACATGCACACAATCTTTCACCCTCTCTCTCCCAGACACACACACACACACACACACACACACACACACACACACACACACACACACACACACACACACACACACACACACACACACACACACACACACACACACACACACACACACGTTCATTGCAGCTGACATGCTCTTGAACCAGTGAACAGTTCTGCATTTCTGAGAGGTCAACTATGTGTCCTTTGAAGTCTGTGGGTGAATGGGCACAAATGTGTCTATTGCACTCATTGCATCTGCTTTGCATGAAACATTAAGGCCCAGATTGTTAAATCTTTGTACAAACAGGGTGAGAGACTGTTTGTGTGACGATATACATTTTAACATAGGTGGGTGTGTTTAGGTGTAATATATTTGATCCCTTTGAAGTGCTGCATGCCTACATACGCTCAGATATATCTAATATTACAGTATCACCTAACTCAGAGTTGTTATACGATACAGTACTGACATACATAGTACTTGGACATACTGTAGGGGCCTGGTTGCAGGCGGACAGACAGACAGTAATTGATCGATCAACAGACCTCTTCATGGATTTTCTTGAGGAAGGCAATCTCCTCTTGCAGACTCTCAATGCGTCTCTCCAGGTCCAGCCTGGCCAAGGTGGCACTGTCAACATCCTGAATGCACAAACAGGAAGAAAAATAATTGAGGATGAAGAAAGAAAATAAAAGTAGCGGAAATTGCTCGATGAGAGGGAAAATTGGGCGAGGTGGAGTAATTCACTTATTTTAATTTTATTTTTTTACTTCAAGCTTTAAGAATAAAATGAGTTGAGGTGCAAATGTGTGATTATGTGGAAATAGAAGACGTACAGCTCTGAAAGCAGAAAGGTTGTTCTCAGCCTCTTCCTTCTGGTGAATCTCCTCCTGCAGTCTGGGCAGAGCAGGAGCAAAATAACAGAAAAAAGAAAGAAGAGAGGAGAGTTGAAAGATAAGCCAAGATAAACATCATAACTGTGTTTGAGAACATGTCTTCTTCCACAGGAATCAATTACAACACAGATAAACTAGTTTCAGACTCTTTCCTCCAGCTCTCTGTACGTTTTGGCTGACTGTACAATTTACAAGAATAGAACTGACTAGACACATCACAGTCTAACTTTTAAGTGGATCAGTAGCCACACACACGCACACTTGTGCACTTGCTCTTTGAGTCCCTGAAGCTGCGGTGCAGCTGCTGTCACACTGTCAGAGTCAGAAAGGGTAACAGTGAGAAATGAACAGAGGTCTGCCCTTGGCTGGTGCTGTTTCCAGAATTAGCACTCCACTATGCACCATGAACAACTGGAAAATGTGGGGAAAAATACATGTGGTACAGATAAAGTTGGTTACAGATAAAGTTGGTTGGTGATTTTTGATTGTTCTACCGTTTGTGAGATGTTAATTGTAACTGTTCTGCAGTTTTAAATGATACAGCATTCAGGGAAATGTTCCATGAAAAGCAGGCTATTATCAGGGAATGTTTCAAATCAGACTTCATGGTAATCAATTTCACATTGGTGGTAAAATGCTTTTCTTTGTTACATGTGGCACAGTTGGATGGCACTTAGCAGTTATGGACTATACTGTACAGGATATTGGATTATATTCCTATAATTGCTCTGTGGTGAATCTGCAGAACATATGTCCCATGAAGAATCTAGTAATCATATTGTATCTTGTTTTTTATGTTGTCACTGCAGCAAATGCATTGATAGTGTTTCACTTTCTGCCGCTTTCTTGCAGCTGCAGCGAAATGGCTAACGGGTACAAAAAAGAGATTGTTTAAAGATTAGCTATGTCTCTACAGTAGTTTTATTTGCTGATGTAGACACTGTGTGTTTGAGTGGGTGTGTGTCTGCGTTTTTAACTGTTGGCAGGCAGGAGGTTTCTGTGTGTATTTTCATCTTGTGGGAGCAGCAGGTGCTTTGGCAAGTTCAATCAGTGCTGCAGGCATTAGAAAAGGGCTGTTGGAAGAGGGAAAGTTTGTGCATATAATGTGTGTGTGTGTGTGTGTGTGTGTGTGTGTGTGTGTGTGTGTGTGTGTGTGTGTGTGTGTGTGTGTGTGTGTGTGTGTGTGTGTGTGTGTGTGCGCGCTAACCATCTAGCTGATGTTGCTTTCTGACAAAAAATCTTAATACAAAAGGCTAACATAGCTACAAATAGACTATTCAGAAGTACACCCACATCACGGCTCTAACTGTATCCCACACTCGGATGGACTTGTGTTTACAAATTGTTTGTCCTTTTTTCTACCTTTGTTTCATTCTCGCTATAATTTTTCCAAACAGACAATGTGTTCATCTGTTCATCATCATCTGTCTGCTTCTCTATCTGGCTGACTGTCTGCCTCAACTTTATTCCTAGGGGCCTGCAAGTCCCTCTTTCTCTCTCTTCATCTCTCTTCTTCTTCTTCTACGTCTCTTGTGAATTAATTATAAAACACCTTTGTAAAAAGTTGGTGGACTGTAACAGTCATTGAAGTGTAGCTATTCTCAAATCTCTCCTTTGTTACTTTGTTGCTTTCCTCTTCTCAAAAGGGAAGAGACACCCTCTGGAAATCAATGAGTTGCCTTTGATGCCACATGTGATCCCTCTTCTTCTGCTTTCAATTTCTCTTCCTGTAACATCCAGCAATGTGTCACCTTGTTTCTGTTGTAGACTAGCAGTTGCCAACATGGGGGTGGAGACTCACAGAAATTAAAAGTGTGACATGGGTTTCGCAAATAGAAAGTGCTTCGCTTTAAAGGGTCACAAGCCAAAAGTGACAGTTGTTCTTCCCAATAATAGAAGTGCAAAGTGACAGTGACCTTATCTGACCTACTCAGTCGGTAACTGTTAAAATAAACAACCATATCAGTGTAACGTGTTCTTCCTTCCACCCTTTTCCTTCATTCATCCCCACTCTTTACCTGTAAAGCCATTGGTACAATCCATCAACTCATTCAGTACCTCTTGTAACTTACCTGAGCTTAATTTTCTGCAGGTCATCAGCCAGGTTGTCTCTCTCCACCTCCACTCGGGCACGCTGGTTGGAGAGGCCCTCGATTTGCCTCCTCAGCTCCCTCATTTCCTCTTCAAACATGTCAGCCACGCGCCCGGTCCCCTCACGGCCCTTCATCTTCTCAATCTCCATGGTCAGCATGGCATTCTGCTGCTCCAGGAAACGCACCTTCTCGATGTAGCTGGCAAAGCGGTCGTTGAGGTGCTGGAGCTCGTGCTTTTCATTGGTCCTTGTGTTGAGGAAGTCCTGGTTCATGGCATCGGCCAGGTTGAAGTCCAGTTTCTCTCCGGAATAGGTGCGCACAGCGGCAGAGGAGCCGTACCCCGCTCCCCCGGCACCAGAAGACACCCGGTAGCTGGAATAGGAGGGAGCGCCAGTGCTCTTCACCTCATAGACTCTGGACATGTGGCTTGAACCAGAGCTGCGGCCCCCTCCAGAAGAGTAGAGGTTTGGGGTCGCCCCGACACCTGAACCGAAGGTGCGACGGTACGAGGAGGCCGACTGGGCCGAGGAGGAGTAGGACTTGCTCATGGCTGGTTTACTGCTTGGTTGTCTTGTGGAGTTGGATGGAGCCGCTTGAGGTGATGAGACCCAACTGTCCCACTGCGCAACTGGGAGAGAAACAAAGTGAAGAAATGCCTGACACTGAGCGCGGCTATTTGTAGATTTACCACACCCACTCCTACCCTTACCCCTCCCCCTGCCCCATACTCTTTCTCCAATCACCTCGTACTCCCACTTCCTCCTACGTCATCCCTCAACCCCAATTTCCTTCAATTTAACACTTGTTTCATAATTTTAAATCCTGTCCCCAAATTTAAGACGGTTCACAATGGACTGAAGATGTATCTCTGAGTAAAGATTGGAAACACAATGGAGATTATGATCACAGAAAGTGCTTCTAATTCTACCAACGTTAACTTTCATCTAATAATCTTCTAACTGTACATGAGCTTTAATGGCACATTTTACCGTAGAGAGTAGAGACTATATGGATTATTTTAACATTTTTATCACATGGCCGCTTTGGTGAAGTGCAAAGATGCCGATCATTGCGATCAGAAAAGCAATCCTTCAATAGTTTTCAGTAATGTGATTTATTCTATATGGTCATGTAATAAGGCAGAACGCTCTAATATTCTGTATTTTCGTTGATGAAGGGAGCATTACTTTATACGCAGATGATGTATTGATATATCATTCACAGGAATAACCTCTATTCCATGTCTGATTAAAGTAATTTCTGTTTGGTCATTTATTTCCGCTTTGCAATCCTTAGCATTAAAAAGGAAAATAACTGGTTTTCAAAGAGATTGAGATTTCTTAGATGTCCTTTTTTTGTAAATGTAAATTTCTCAGGTATCTTGATATGTCATCAGTTATTTTCAAGGCCTTTCCTTTACATCTCCACCCACTCTTCAGCGACTCCTCTTTCCTCCAACCCCTTTTCCCCTCTCCCCAAGCTGCGCCTGTTGCCAGCCCTGGATTCAGCTGTCGAGGGGTCTGGTTTCAAATGCTTGAAAGGGTGGTGGCTTTTTCCTGTAGTGTGTGTGGGTGTGTGTGTGTGTGTGTGTGTGTGTGTGTGTGTGTGTGTGTGTGTGTGTGTGTGTGTGTGTGTGTGTGTTGTGTGTGTGTGTGTGTGTGTGTGTGTGTGTGTGTGTGTGTGTGTGTGCATTCTTGGTTGAATGCACTATTGAGTGAGTGAGTAAGTAAGTCAGTGTGTCCATTAGACAGTCAATGTAGTTGTTAGAGAGAAACTATATTCTTGCTTCATAAACTCTTTCTGTATACCACATCCAGAGGGGATAGTATTCACCGCGGAGCCACAGTCTATTTGTCAATAGACCAAAATAAATCACATCCCTACAGGGGCGTGCACAGGTAGACCCAAAGTAGTGCTTGAGCACCTGCCCTTTGCCCCCTGGACCAATCAAGTGGCCTTTTGAGATCGGAGATCAGCAGAAGGATTTTTCTTTCTGCTTTTTTATTTGTCTCCAAATTATTCCATAAAATAGAACTAAATAGCTCACATAGGACACAATTGATTTAGCCTCAGTTTTCTTCTCAAAGTGCACCAGATTGATGAATTTTACTTTAAAAGGTTAAACATTTTCTTCCGGGGGAGCATTCCCCCGGACCCCCCAAGAAGGTCCAGGGTCCACACCCTAGTTCCCGGTTCTGTGTGTCTGGTTATTAGAAGTCATTAGACCAGGGGGTTGTGTCTATGTACAAATAACCTTAAAATGCTTTGGTCATCCATCAGAAGAAATATTGTGTCATTGAATGAATGAATGAATGATTTTATTTGACCATTTTGATATAAAAACATGAACAGCACTCTGTCACACATTAAAATACATAAATTAGCCAGGGATAGACACAAAAAAGCCCGAAGGCTTATTTCCATTGTGGTCCCTGTACACAAAACATACACAAAATATACACATACATAAAGATAACTAAGACAAGCCTAATTATGTCTAAGCCATTTTTTTAGGGCCAATTGCCCAAACTCCCGACCAACTTGAGTGCTCCCGGTTACCTGTTCCAAAGTGCTGCACCTGCATACAAAAAGGAACCCTTTCCCATGTTAGTCCTCACCCTGGGTGGTACAAAATCAGTGGTGCTACCCCTAGTGGCATGCGTGTGAACCTCACCTACTCGATTAAAATAACCTCTAAAATATCTGGGAACATCCCCATTCACAATCCTATGTACCATACATAGCTGTATTTGAGATACCCGATCATCTACTTTTAACCAACCCAACCTCTCAAAGGCGGGAAGATTCAAGATGAGTTCTCATGGGGAGGTCAAAAATAAGCCAAACCAACTTATTTTGCGAGGTCTGAAGCCTGTGTTTCAAATGCACCGTGACACCACTGTACCATGAGCCACACGCATAATCATAATAAGGCTGAATTAAAGCTCCTGCTAAAATTAATTGGCTCAAAGATGCCCAATTGCCTGCAGAAAAAGTAGCCGTTTGCCTTGTTGTTATGCTGCAAACAACACCTGCCCCCCAAAATGCTTGTGCACGCCACTGACATCCCATGTCAGCTTCAAATAGCTTCCCACGTTTGAAATAGCTAAGGTGTCCTTATTGTAATTCAGTGTATGCAAGTTAAATGGTGGAAAAGAAACTGGATCATAAAAGCACACGGCCTAATTTTCAAACAAACACATTACTGATGACTGACATTTCTAACTGTATCAACTTAATTCCTTCACACATAAAACGGATGCTCCTGATGCTGCACAATAGTATGTATCTTACATAATGGTTGGGTGACTGACTACCCTGCCAGAAGCTATAAAGTTACAAAAGAGTTGTATTCTATGTACCCTTGGTTACATTAGGAGCGGTATGGGTTGACTAGGAACATCCCTCACACTCTCCAGTTTGTCATAATGGCTCTCCACTGGACTTGCATGCATCCTATTTGGGTGTAAAAATATGTGTAGACCAACCATGCTGGATCTAGTTAAGTGCATCATTTGAACATTTTATAATGCTGTCTCTGTTGTGTCTTTATATTTGTAATTTTGAGGGAGAATACATTTTTCGTATTGGAATCACCTCACACCTCAAAGCCATAATTCAGTCCCACAAAGTTAGCCATACATTTTTAGGTTTAACATTACTGTAGAATTGCAATGACGATGAAACTGGATGAATGTGCTATCACTATAAAAAGTTACTGAACGAGGGTTTATCACCTTCCTCCTTCAATATAAACAGGGATTTAAATATGTTCTGTAACTGAGTCGCACTTTTCATAACATATTTAAATCTTTTTATATTGAAAATATATTGGTTGGTTTGTTGTAGAGGTTTGGTGAAGATTTAAGTACGAGACGAGAAAAGCTAGCTGATGAACGTCTGTCGAATATCCAACTTCAAACTAACTTCACCACGGTATCGGAATAGTGAACATATAAGTTAACATAATGTGGTAAATAAACAAGTCACACCAAGCACACGTGAGCGTTTAGGGATGTGTTGAGTTTAGTGAATAATTTGACTGTCAGCAGGAGAGGCACCTATTTGCGGACCCATGGGGGAGCGGAGCTCCACCGGAAACACGAAACCTTCTTCTTCGTTTTGTTTTACTGGCGGCGATCACCCAGCGTTTCTTCTTCGTTTTGTTTTACACAGTTTCCACCGGCTATGGTGCTAGTAGACAGTAAAATAAGTCCGTTTGTTAAGGGTCCCAAGTGGCCAGGACCGTGGTAAAAAGTAGATGTTGAGGTAGAAGATGAATGACGCAACGAAGCTTTGTGTAGGCCAACATCTTCCGAAATCCGTCTCTTTAATTCACAATTATCACAAGTAGGTCAATCACATACAAATATAAACTCTTATAAATAAAACTCAAAAAGTGCCACCAGATTAAAATAAACAACTAATTTTAAAAAGTGAGGAGTGAAAGACATTAACGTCTGACATAGGGTGACAGTTTCCATTGTAGATCCTGATTGATTTATTACCAGATCCCTTGTCCTCTAGTGATCACAGTTTTAATTATTATATCATTTCTATATTCATATTAGGCTATTTAACGAGCAGCAGCATAAAGTGAAAACAAACTCAGAGTAGGTCAAATCACCTATCCAGCAGGTTAGACCCACGGCGTATGTTGCCGCAGTAAACCAGCTACCTGAAATAGGCCCCTGGCCACTTGGCCACCAGTAAAACAAAACGAAGAAGAAGGTAGCGTATTTCCGGTGGAGCAGGTTTCGTGTTTCCGGTGGAGCTCCGCTCCCCCATGGGTCTGCAAATAGGCACTCTTGGTCAGCAGAGGCAGGCTAACACTCCCCTTGACTACCAGTGTTTGCGCTAAGCTAACCTCTGTGTGTGACATTTGCCCATTTCTTCATCAAAAATGCACACGCATATAAAGGGATGATTCATGTCAACTTTTCTTGAGACGAAGAGTGAGGCAAAAACTAAAATGTTGAACCATTCTTTTAAGAAATGGATTGAGTAAGTGAGCTCTAAGTGGTGTACATTTAGGAGAGAGACACATTTATGTGAGCTGATATGTTTTTAACATAAAGATGAAGAAATGAATTTACACAGGAATTTGTTGGTGGGTGTTGGGTTGTTCATGGGTGGTCGTGCATTTAAATGCATTTCAGGGAGGAATGTGTTTGTCAGCTGCTAGTGGCATCAGCTCTATTTTAAGCTTTCCCGTTTGAACTCTGTTGTATAGCCACTGTCCCAAAGGTTCATGGGTCTGAAGACAGCCCGACCTTGTCAGTAAAAATAAGACTTATGATGCTGCTTTTACTGGCATGCCCTTAATACAGTAACTGCTGACAGTCAGACTCAGATACTATCAACTGCAAATCAGATTTGACATTCATTGGTGTCCAAGCACAACAGCAAAGTTTGATCAAAGGAATTTTAGAGCCAGACTCCTTTCTCTTGCAAGTTGCCCCCCCCCCCCTGCTGTGCATACAACAATCTACAAGTATGCAAGAGAGACAAGATAAGCCATTGTTCACTGCCTCAGGCATATGACCTACTCAGTCCTTGTGTGTGTGTTCAGTGTTGTATCACTTTTCAAAAAGTCTTCTTTTCAACACCACATTTGAATCATATTGCTTTGTTTTGCCTAGCGTACATATTTCAAAGGTAACCTTACAAACTTTAAGCTGCTGTTCACAATTTCTTTTTTTACAAAACGTTTATTTTGTGGTTCTGGGAATACAGGACTTGTCAGGCCCCCTTCCAGGACCATCACTTCACTTGTTGTAACGCCAAAGCCGCATGTGGTCTTGGTAAGATCCTTCAATAGATTTGGGCAGAAAACACACAACATGAGTGTTGTGGCTTTTTATATCACAAGGACTCAGTTTTGGACTCAGAAAAAGTGGGAAACTCTAACAACCATGACATCACTTCAAAACATTTCCAGGCATGAGTTTGTAGAGTCAGACGTTAAAACTGTTGCTTTCAGATGATCTCCCATCCCACTGCTTATCATATACCGGAAATGATGCAGGGTCTTTCCAGTGCCACAGATGACGTGAAGTGACTTGATATGAGCATGGTGTGTCTCTTCTACTCAAGCAGTCATTCTGGAGTTTCCCAGTTGAAGAACATATTATCAGCACATGACAGATATTGAGCTACCTACGCGTTGCCAAACAACCGTAGACACAGGAGCAACAACCTCTTAAATTAGCATCCATAGATAGATATAAATAATCACGGCCGGGAAAACAGTCTGAGAATATCCACAGGACATAGCAGACAAGCCCTGCTCAACCATGACATGATTCTATTTCAGGTATAGGCTGCAATATTTTAAAATCAAAATATAGGCAGTCATTTCCCCCAATTGAAAAAAGCTTAGTAACCAAATTATGGTATACAATATAGGTCTCTAGCTGATTGCTTTGTCTGAATCTAAAATAATATACGTAGTGTATACATACCACATGTTAACTTAGTTTGATAACAAAGCCCACGCCTCCCTTTCCTTTTTACGATAGGATATTAATACCGCCATTCATCCTGTCTGGATTAACTCATCCACTTTCCAACATCGACACCATCAGTGTGATGTTCATCAAAGTGTTTATACATTTCTTGTACCAACATTTCAGTTATGGATACATAATTGCTTGGGCAAAAGTTAAATATATTTTGTAATCTTTAATCTGTTTTACCACATCCCAAGGGTGTGGACGTGTGGGGGGGTTTCTGGTCCGTGGAATGCTTGGACAGTCGTGAGCCAAGCAGTGTTGATTACATTGTGTGACATTTTTCAGGATCCTTTTTTTAACCACCGGACATGACAAATAAAGATAGAAAGACAGCATTTGTATAGGTTTTTTTTTTGTGCTACCTAACACATAGGGTTTTTTTTTGTGTTACCTACTACATAGGGTGTTTTTTGTGTTACCTACTACATAGGGTTTTTTTTGTGCTACCTAACACATAGGGTTTTTTTTTGTGTTACCTACTACATAGGGTGTTTTTTTGTGTTACCTACTACATAGGGTTTTTTTTTGTGCTACCTAACACATAGGGTTTTTTTTTGTGCTATCTAACACATAGGGGTTTTTTTGTGTTACCTACTACATAGGGTTTTTTTGTGCTACCTAACATAAAGGTTTTTTTTTTGTGCTACCTATGTGTTAGGTAGCACAAAAAACCCCTATGTGTTAGGTAGCACAAGAAAAACCCCTATGTAGTAGGTAACACAAAAAAACCCTATGTGTTAGGTTTTTTTTGTGCTACCTAACACATAGGGTTTTTTTTGTGCTACCTAACACATAGGTTTTTTTTGTGCTACCTATGTGTTAGGTAGCACAAAAAAACCTATGTAGTAGGTAACACAAAGAAAAAAACCTATGTGTTAGGTAGCACAAAAAAAAACCTATGTAGTAGGTAACACAAAAAAAAAACCCTATGTGTTAGGTACAGGGTTCAACATAACTTTTTTTTCCCACTGGCCCGCCGGGCCAGTGGATCCGAGTTTTACTGGCCCCTTGTATATTTTCACTGGCCCTGCACACACTTTTTTTTTCTTCATAATTTAGTGTCAATAATTATAATACCTGTATTAGAAAAATAAAGAAAGATAACCAGATCTAAAGGGAATATTTATACTGTAACAGAATAGATATTCCCTTTAGATTTGGTTATTTTTCTTTTAGTTAATTATATGAAATGTTGATATTGTTCATACACATAATATAAAACCAGGCAAACATATTGAATTAGAAGCCTACAACTGAAAGTATGTTGAACGAGTCGGCCAGTATTTTAAAGTCCAGTAGTTTGATGGTTGTTTTTATTCTTGAATTTGGGCAGTTTAATGAATAGTTCACCTGCAGAAGTCATGTGTGGTAGGCTGTTTTTATTACTTTCTCTATATGCATTAGGAATGTGAATGTGTCGACCGAATGACCGGTTTTCCACTTGCGCTCAAGTTGACTTTAAAAATAGAATAGAAATCTGAAAATCAGTGGGTTATGCCTTTTTTTTAATGGGAGATTTCACCGTGTATGTGAGTTCACGTCTGGTCGTGAGCGCGCTGCAGGAGTGTCACTTCTCCATGAAGTGTCAGCTTCACATAAGAGTCCGGTGTGGGACCATTCTTTCAAACTATTGATGAAAAAACAATGCAGTGCAAAATATGCAGCATAAGTTAAACGCTCGTCTAAGATATGACGTTAAATCACCTTAGAAACACACAATGCCTTCGTCCGATCACAGCAGCGTTTCACCGTGTGATCTCGCCAGCGAGTGAGCCGCCGCGCAGATGAACTGTGGTTTGTGGCTAAAATAATAACCGGGGATATTCTCCCCGTTAGCGATTTCAATGGGAAAGACTTCCGCGATCTGATTGAATGTCTCGAGCCTGAAAACACAGTGCCAAACTGCGCGACTATAGGAACTGTACAGTGAGCGGAGTCCCTCCGTTCGTTTCTGTCTACAACCGACACAATCACCGGAGACGCATTCACAGCGTTTAAATAACGCCTCTCATTTGTATTACCATTGGGGCTTGGATGCAAATACTGTAACATTACGGCGGCAGATAAAGGAAAAGCGCAGTTATCATTTTCTGCACCTCAACCTCTGCTGTGGGAAGAAAGAAAGGGGGCAAAGCAAGTCGATTGATTTGTCGACTCGCAGGCGGACGGTAGGCAGCTCTGCCAACGGAGCGAGAGTGCACCCGCTTGTTGCTCCGCCTGTCAAAACGCCCACGCATCGGTTGTCCACTGGCCTTTCATTAAAAAATATATTTTATATTAGGTTTATTATATTGAGTCTTAAATAAACACTGCTTTCATTACGACTCTCAACGCGCATTTCAATGAACCATGATGTAGTCTACAAAAAGATACTGAACTGTGATTGGCCAGGTGGGGTTACTCTTTCAATCAACTTTCCCTGCATATGATTTTACTGGCCCCGGGCCATCGGGTCTATACGTTATGTCGAACCCTGAGGTAGCACAAAAAAAACCCTATGTAGTAGGTAACACAAAGAAAAAAACCTATGTGTTAGGTAGCACAAAAAAAACCTATGTGTTAGGTAGCACAAAAAAAAAACCTATGTGTTAGGTAGCACAAAAAAAAACCTATGTAGTAGGTAACACAAAAAAAACCTATGTGTTAGGTAGCACAAAAAAAACCCTATGTAGTAGGTAACACATATCTATGTAGTAGGTATGTAGTAGCTACTACAATTTTGTGTACCTTATTGTAAAGTGTTACCATTTACTGTATATTACATTTGGAAGCTGCAGAGTGTGACAATAGTGGCAGCATTACAGATATAATGAGAGAAAGGTTAAATCCTGTGATTCTACATTACGTGACCTACATTGCATGTATATAGGTGACGGGTGCTCAGCTGGTTTGAGCCGTCATAAACACTGAATGCTCGTT
Organism: Ammodytes marinus; assembly: GCF_949987685.1. NCBI lineage: Eukaryota > Metazoa > Chordata > Actinopteri > Uranoscopiformes > Ammodytidae > Ammodytes > Ammodytes marinus. The sequence continues at coordinate 15,040,839 of NC_137216.1, read as the reverse complement.
TCCAAGCAACCAACCAAACATGCATACACACATGCCGATGAGTTCAGCTGCTGACACGAGTGACATAAGGACGAAAGGATAGGTGTGTGTGTGTGTGTGTGTGTGTGTGTGTGTGTGTGTGTGTGTGTGTGTGTGTGTGCGTGCGTGCGTGCGTGCGTGCGTGCGTGCGTGCGTGCGTGCGTGCGTGCGTGCGTGCGTGCGTGCGTGTGTGTGTGTGTGTGTGTCCTATTTTTTTTAACAAGACCAGACCTTCCCAGTATAGAGGTCCACACTTGGTCAGTGTAGACTCATAGGCCACTATTGGTAATATAGGAATGTATGTGTGTGTGATTGTGTATGTATGTGTGTGCGTGTGTTGTTTTTTGTGTTTGCACCTTGGTGATTGCATGTAACAAACCAAAACAACTTTATGGACATGTTTTATTGCTCAACTTGTTCTGGTTCTATTTCAGGGGAGATATGATATCAGAAGCCAAGCGACAACACAATGTGCCTGAAATAGCACTCAGCGGACATCAAATCAAACCATATTATAGATTATAGATAGATGGGATACCAACTGTTTTTATCACATTCCTGTTGACCCAGACTCCTGTCAGTGAAATGGGTACTCACATTTTCATGAGAGGACAATGCACATTGATATTAGTAGTAAACTCTCAGCAGCTTAAGAGGTGCTAATCCCGTGACATTATCAGACATTCATTGGATGCAGCCAGGGTATGCCAAGGATAGGATCAATGTGTGATTAGTTATAGGGCTCAGTGCAAACTCGTACATTTTAGCACATGACATATTTGGGCATTGTAGCCTACTACTTCTCAATAGCATGCAATGTAAAGCCAGTAATATGGAAGTAAATGAGTGTCATCGGATTTTGAAAATAAAAAGCCATTGAATTTTAAGCACTGAATATTTATGCATTGAAATAACGTATCTGAATTTTTTGCAGCATTGAAATAATGTATCTGAATTTTTTGCCGCATTGAAGTAATGCATCTGAATTTTTTGCCTCATTAAATTTTAAACAACTAATTTTCACCTTTCTTTTACAATGTTTTAAAATTCAAAATTAAATATTCAATGTTAAAAAATTAAACGTGCCAAATTCAACTGCAAAATCCCATGTATGAAATTCAGAGTAAAACTTTGGGCAACCAAGGAAGAACAATCGATCATAGATGCTAGATCGCTAGATATGCTAGCCATTATATTCTTCCCTATATAGAAACATGTTTGTACTCACCCAAGCACCATCGTTACTTGCGTTGCCGTTTGACATGGCTAAAACCTGATTTGCCTTCCTGCATCAGTCAGGGGTATCCAAGGCAACAAGCTAATATTCCCACTGGCTCTCTTTGTTTGAACGCGATCGAGCATCTATGATCGATTGCTCTTCCTTGGGTCCCCAAAGTTTTACTCTGAATTTCATACATGGGATTTTGCAGATGAATTTGGCACGTTGAATTTTTTAACGTTGAATATTTGATTTTGAATTTGAGAACATTGTAAAATAAAGGTATAAATTAGTTGTTTAAAATGTTATGAGTTAAATTCAGTGGCAAAAAATTCAGATACATTATTTCAATGCGGAAAAAAAATCAGATACATTATTTCAATGAATAAATATTCAGTGCTTAAAATTCAATGGCTTTTTATTTTCAAAATCCGATGACACTCATTTACTTCCATACAGTAGTGTGTCTGTATTCCTCTGACTGGATTAATTATTGGGTATTTTATGAATGGATAGGCCTACACAGTATGTGAAAAAGGCTCCCCCTAGCGGACGTTTTTCTCCCTACATTTCAGAAGTGAGCTCTTAAGTTTCACTTTCACGGACTCTACCCAGCTGGTCAAGCCGCTCCCCGTGAGTCGGAAAACGGTTGATATTGCGGTCACAACTCACCCAAACCTGTCATCTGACGTGAGGTGCGTCTAGCGCAAGTGAGTCAGAGACATTTAGATTTATCCCTGTTTATTTACAGTGTTTGGTGAACTTTGTGTCTGCTAAGTGAACGATGCCAACGTTCGTTAAGCTAATAGTATTTCTGCATGCTAGCAGCTACTGTTCCCATTCTATAGTTGGTAAAAACATGTATTCTGTGTGTGTAGCGACCTGTTATAGTTGTTTGTGCTCACATGCAACGTCGAAATTACTCGTGTATGTTATATAGCATCCTCATATGTTAACGGTCAATTTCATGACGTCTCGCTAATGCTGAACAGAGGGTTATGCACGTGATATTTCGGCTAGTAGCCTAGTTACGTCTGTGGCCAGCTAGCACATGTATACGCGGTCACTAGGTGGCAGTGCTGTTCAACTAATGTTTAATAGGGTTGTTTAAGCTGCTCATAAACCTTGCCACTTCGTTTATCCATTCTCTCCATTATTTGTATGTTAGTCAGTAGCCTGTGTGTTATTTACATATTTCAGTTACTGACCCGTTTATACCTTTGTGTACTTGTACAGAACCACTTAATCATCAGACAGTTTGGATTGTGAATGTGGTGGTGCAGAAGATAATAAACCAAATTGGACTTGAACATCTGTGTGATTCTTACCGATCACCTGCAGCGAGTTCTGCCTTTAAAGATCCACAATAGTAATACGCTAGGAAGCTACACAGCTTCTTCACATATGGTCCTTCGAGCCGGATCTTAGAGCCCACTGCAGATAAGATGGCAAACCAAGCAGATACGGAGCATGAGGCACGTGTCAGGCGGAAGTCTTCCCGCCCCGTTTACCTTGAGGATTACATCGTATCTGTACCGAACAGACCAGCACCACCACCCATCTCACTACATCCAACTTCTCATCACGAAGAAGAGGATGAAGAGGACGAAGATAGAATGCCAGGCTTATGCTCTATAACACCAGGCAGTCCGAAACGCCGTAGCTCACCGCTGTGGACAGTAGTGGATACATATGACGCTCCAAATGCTACAGAGAAGACAGAGTATCAGAAGCTTCAAAGGGAACATCAGAGTCTTCTAGCGTCAATGCAGCAGCTTAGGCTACAGAATGACGCCCTCAGAGCCCAGAGCGGGTACAGTTATTCCAAGCCGGAGCATCGTCAGCAACAGAACATTGATGAAGCGGTGCAACCCCACAGAGAGGCTCAGCACGGAGGCGCCATGCCACCACGAAACCCATTAACCCCCCATCAAGAAAGGGATGAAAGCATGCAACGGGAGACACGTCATTCCCGTTCACCAGCCGTACATTCTGACTACAGCCGGGAACGTGCTATCTCCTCAGAGACCCATCGTCACCGCTCAGGTGGAGACGACCATTCACCCCGCCATGGATACAACATATCTCCATGCAGAGAGCGCCATTCACAGCCCACAACTCATGGTCACGGAGATGATCGTTACTATTCTCCATCACCAAGACGCTATTCTCCAGACCGTTATCAGTCCCCCCCGGGCCCAGCGAGCAGATATGTATCGTTTCATCTTGGCTCTACGAGAGATGGTCATTATTCACGGAACGGGCATGGGTACTCACCTGAGCGTCACTACTCCAGGCACCGAAGCCAGAGTCCACCTGGCGGTCAGGAGCGGACATATCGGGGACCGAAGCCTAACATCCCTGACTTTACCCATCCGAATCCACGAGAGTTTGCAAGACTGCGACTGGCCCTGGACAACATCCTGCCTAGAGACGCCACCGAACGCTTCAAATTCAAAATATTAGTGGATCACCTGAGACTGGAGGAAGCTCTGCTCATTGCTGACTCATATAGCAATTCCCATTACCCCTTCACAGATACCATGGCAGCGTTGAACCATCAATTTGGGCAACCGCACCAGCTGGCTCTACAGCGCATAGCCGAGCTCATGGACGGCCCCAACATCGCTAGCGGCGACATCAAGTCATTCAGGATGTTTGCCCTGCGGGTCAGATCTCTGGTAAGCATGTTGGATCAGCTGGGGAGGAAAGGAAGAGTGGAACTGGACTGTGGGTCACATGTCTCTCGCCTACTGGGGAAGCTACCACATGACTTGAGATCTAACTTCAGACGCTTCATCCACCCGCTGACGGTACCAATCCCCACTCTCCTGGACCTAGCGGACTGGTTAGAGTACGAACTCCGGGTCCAGGAAGATATGTCGCAGTATAGCAGCAGCCCAGGGACGGACGTCAACCCTAAGCGCAAAGATCCGAAAAGCACTAGGTTATCTGAAAAGGCCTCAGTTCTCCTGCTGGAGACGGACGGCACCCCCATTGGAGAACAGGTTAAGGTACCAGCTAACGGTAAAGCCACTTACAAGTTTTGCCCATTTTGTGACAACCACAAGCACTCACTCAACAACTGTGATAACTTCAAGATGCTCAGTGCCACCCAGAAGCGCACCTGGATCCAAACCAACAACCGCTGTTGGCGATGCGGTAGAAACCATCGAGCAGCAGACTGTGATCTTAAAATGTGCTGCAGGACTTGCAACGATCGGCACCTGCTTGCCCTACATGAGGTCAGTGGGAAGCCCTCCAGCAAAGCCGATAACAGCAACAAGCCTGTGCCAACGCTAACCGGCCCTGACAAGCTTGCTCACCCAAACAAAGGGGAAGAAGTCCTGTACATAGGTAAACCTCCTAAGGGACCCCGCGTCCTCCTCAAGGTCAGTAAGGTACTGCTCAGGCATGGAGATCAAACGCTGGAGACATACGCCATACTGGACGACGGTTCAGAGCGCACGTTGCTTCTCCATTCAGCAGCCGAGCAGCTGGGTCTTCGAGGTCAACCCGAAAACCTGCTCCTTCGGACAGTGAGACAGGAGTTACAGACGCTTCACGGGGCGGCCGTCTCCTTCAGCATCTCACCAACCAGCTCCCCCGAACGTGTTTTCCACATAAAGGGAGCCTTCACTGCACCAACCCTGGGTTTAGGAGAGCACACCTACCCAGTCAAAGCTCTGCAACGGAAGTTCAGACACCTGAGAGACTTGCCTATCCAACAGTTTGAGAGCGTTCACCCACTCCTACTTATTGGTTCCGATCACCCCCACCTGTTAACTCCTGCGGAGCCAGTGCGTGTGGGGCCACCCGGGGCACCGGTGGCAGTCCGGACCTGCCTCGGATGGGCACTTCAGGGCCCAACCTACAAGCTCAAGCAGCACCTCACGGAGCAGAACTGCCACTTCGTATCCTATGGGGCCCCACCAGCAGACCTCTACCAACAAGTGGAAAAGCTTTGGCAGATGGACGTGCTCCCCTGGCGGAGCGAAAAGGCATGCACGAGGTCACGACAGGACGTAGAGGCCCTTAACTGCCTGGATACAAAGACCAAGCGGGTAGAGGTAGATGGAATTTACCGCTACGCCACTCCCCTCATTCGTGTCAAGAACTTCCCTGAAATTCATGCACCCAAGGAGGCCGTACTCCCCCAGCTCAGAAGCACAGAGAGGAGGCTCTCCAAAACCCCAGAGCTGGCCACAGCATACGTCGGAGAGATACAGAGGCTGGAACAAGCCGGCTACGTGGTCAAAATGGAGCCTGCTGCAGAAGCCTCACCAACCAGTTGGTACATTCCCCACCACATGGTGGAACACAACGGGAAGCACCGTGTAGTATTCAATTGCTCCTTCGAGTACCAAGGTGTTGACCTGAACAAGCTCTTGCTCCCTGGCCCGACCTTGGGGTCCTCTCTGCTGGCTGTCCTCTTACGCTTCAGGGAACATGCAGTTGCTGTGACCAGCGATATACGTGGTATGTTCCATCAAGTCAGGCTCCTCCCAGAGGATCAACCCCTTGTCCGCTTCCTCTGGAGGAACCTCAATCGTGAACAGCAGCCCACAATCTACGAATGGAAAGTGCTTCCCTTCGGCACCACCTGCAGCCCTTGCTGTGCTACATATGCGCTCCAAAAACACATCCTCGACCACACCCAGCCTGGTGATGCCGCGAGGAAGTCAGTCCTGAACTACTTCTACGTAGATAACTGCCTACAGAGTGTAGCTTCAGAAGAGGATGCCAGAGCCATGGTGGACCAGTTACAGACTCTTTTGGCTCAAGGTGGCTTCGAGCTGCGGCAATGGGCCAGTAACCGCACAGACACCATTCGTCATCTCCCTGCAGAGATAAGATCAGCTAGTGCGGAGAAGTGGATTTCCCACGGGCAACCAGACCAACAGGAATCAGCCCTTGGCCTTCAGTGGCACTGCCAAACGGACACCCTGTCCTATAAGTCTCGAGCTGTTGGAGCAGATAAGACTACCATGCGATCGATTTACAAGGTTTTAGCCAGTCAGTACGACCCCCTCGGGTTTCTTGTGCCGTACACTACAAGAGCCAAAATCCTGGTCCAACACCTGTGGGAGAACAAACGAGACTGGGATGACCCAGCTTTACCCGAGCCCCTGCTGCACGCTTGGAAAGAGTGGGAGGATGAGCTTTCGCACCTGCCAAGCATCACTCTGCCGAGATGCTATACTAGCCCTGAGCTGGATTCCACTACAAATCGGCGTGAAGTACACGTGTTCTGCGACGCCTCAGAGCAGGCATACGGCTCAGTGGCATACCTCAGAACTGAGAGCCCCAATGGTCAGGTAGAAGTTGCATTCCTCACTGCGCGGTCAAGGGTGGCCCCAAAAAAGCAACAGTCCATCCCACGCCTGGAACTATGTGCTGCTTTGACAGGAGCCCAGGTCGCCAAACTTCTCACCACTGAGCTAACTCTCCCCATCCAACAGGTTGTGTTATGGACCGACTCTACCACAGTACTCACCTGGCTCATATCGGACTCATGCCGCTTCAAAGTCTTCGTGGGCACCCGAGTCTCTGAGATTCAGGACCTTACTGCTGATAACACCTGGCGTTATGTGGAGTCTGCGTCCAACCCTGCAGACGACATCACACGAGGTATGCCACTTTCTGCACTAACTAGCAACAGCCGTTGGAGCCACGGACCACCCTTCCTGGTCAGCAGTTCCGAACAGTGGCCAGTGCTTCCACAGCTTCAAACCGCTACAGCCCCCACTGAGGAGCTAAAAAAGCCGACCTTCTGTGGACTCACTTCTGTACCAGCTGCACCCCCTATACCTGATCCCACACAGTTCACAACCTTCAGCGAACTAGTAACTGCTACAGCACACTCCCTACATGGGGCGGCCGATGACGCCCTCACAGCTGGAGATTACCAAATGGCCCAAACCGCCCTTCTTCAGAGAGTGCAACTAGACTGCTTCCCTACGGATTTGGCCCAGTTGAAGTCAGGGAAGCCGGTGCCTAGGACCAGCCACCTCCTCACGCTCTCCCCAGAATTTGATGGACAGGAGGAGCTTATCCGGGTAGGCGGCCGCCTGCGCCACAGCAGCCAGCTTGAGCCAGAAACCATCCATCCTATTGTGCTCGACGCCAAGCATCCGGTCACGCAGCTGATCATCAAAGACTTTGATGAACAGCTGCATCACCCTGGCCCCGAAAGAGTCTTTTCTGAGATTCGACGCAAATACTGGATCCTGCGGGGGCGAGAGGCCGTCCGCCGCTATCAACAAAGCTGTACCGAGTGTAGGAGGTGGCGAAGTAGGCCGGAAATCCCGAAGATGGCCGATTTGCCTCCCGCTAGGCTACGCCTGCACAAGCCAGCCTTCTTCTCCACTGGTGTGGACTGTTTTGGCCCCTACTCCATAAAGATCGGCCGAAGAAGCGAAAAACGCTGGGGGATAATATTCAAGTGTATGACCACCCGGGCTGTGCATATTGATATCCTTTCCAGTTTGGACACAGACACCTTTCTCATGGCCTTAAGGCGGTTCATTGCCAGGAGAGGCAAGCCATTTGAATTGCTTTCCGACCAGGGGACCAACTTCAGAGGCGGCGACCGAGAGCTGAAAGAGGCATTCGCAGCCATTCAACCAGATCTTCAAGCTCAGCTCGCACCCCAACAGATCCACTGGAGGTTCAACCCGCCTAGTGCTCCCCACTTTGGTGGCTGTTGGGAACGCGAAATCCGTTCAGTCAAACAAGCCTTGCAAGTCACCCTTGGCGCTCAGCTTGTGACGGACGAGGTGCTGAGGACGCTTCTCATTGAGATCGAAGGAATCCTCAACTCGAAGCCTTTAGGCTATACATCAACAGATATCGCTGATCCTGATCCCATTACGCCAAATTCCTTGCTAATCGGACGACCAGATGCATCCTTACCGCAGGTGGTATATCATGAGTCTGAGCTTCTTGGTAGAAGACGCTGGCGTCATAGTCAGGTTCTTGCTGACCATTTCTGGAGGAACTTCATCAAGTTCTACCTTCCCAGCCTCCAGGCAAGACAGAAATGGCACACAGAAGCGCCAGACCTACACATTGGCAAAGCTGTCATGATACTAGATCCACAGTCCCCTCGCTCACTATGGCCGGTGGGAAAGGTAACCCGCACCTACCCAGGACTTGATGGCAAGGTGAGGTCTGCCGACGTGAAGGTTGGTGATCGCACTTACACACGCCCAGTGGCTCGTATCATTAAGCTCCCTGCTTTGCCAGAATGATCTTCAGAGCCCACACTGACAATTGCCCTTGGACTGTTCGTCTGTTATCCCAAACCCAAAGGGCCCCTTTTTTGTATTATTCAGATTTCCTCTTAGAAATCTGAGGGCGGCTGTGAAAAAGGCTCCCCCTAGCGGACGTTTTTCTCCCTACATTTCAGAAGTGAGCTCTTAAGTTTCACTTTCACGGACTCTACCCAGCTGGTCAAGCCGCTCCCCGTGAGTCGGAAAACGGTTGATATTGCGGTCACAACTCACCCAAACCTGTCATCTGACGTGAGGTGCGTCTAGCGCAAGTGAGTCAGAGACATTTAGATTTATCCCTGTTTATTTACAGTGTTTGGTGAACTTTGTGTCTGCTAAGTGAACGATGCCAACGTTCGTTAAGCTAATAGTATTTCTGCATGCTAGCAGCTACTGTTCCCATTCTATAGTTGGTAAAAACATGTATTCTGTGTGTGTAGCGACCTGTTATAGTTGTTTGTGCTCACATGCAACGTCGAAATTACTCGTGTATGTTATATAGCATCCTCATATGTTAACGGTCAATTTCATGACGTCTCGCTAATGCTGAACAGAGGGTTATGCACGTGATATTTCGGCTAGTAGCCTAGTTACGTCTGTGGCCAGCTAGCACATGTATACGCGGTCACTAGGTGGCAGTGCTGTTCAACTAATGTTTAATAGGGTTGTTTAAGCTGCTCATAAACCTTGCCACTTCGTTTATCCATTCTCTCCATTATTTGTATGTTAGTCAGTAGCCTGTGTGTTATTTACATATTTCAGTTACTGACCCGTTTATACCTTTGTGTACTTGTACAGAACCACTTAATCATCAGACAGTTTGGATTGTGAATGTGGTGGTGCAGAAGATAATAAACCAAATTGGACTTGAACATCTGTGTGATTCTTACCGATCACCTGCAGCGAGTTCTGCCTTTAAAGATCCACAATAGTAATACGCTAGGAAGCTACACAGCTTCTTCACACAGTAAGCTACAAAACAGAAAGTCATGGTAGTCTAAGTCATGGCACAATTTATATGCGATTTTTGAAACTTGAAATGTATTCGTACAAATTTCATTATGATTTCTAACTCAGAGAAAGATAAGTTTTGTAGCAGCAGCTATACTGACAGTGTTGAAAATAAGGCAGTGATAACCAACTGTTTTTATAGACACCAGAGGGAGCAAGAGGACTACAAGTCACAATAAAGGAAATGGCTTTCGTCCTGTGTGAAGACAATATAAATATTACACCTTCAATATAGACCTTAATAAAATGTCGATAAAAGTTTGACACATATCTACAGTGACAATAGTAAATAGTTTTTGGAAAAATAAGTGAGCATCCACGTTTTTACACTTGCCATTGGGGGTGTCTCTTATGAACAGGAACATTTTGGATTAAATATTGTCTAGCTTCCATATATTGGAACTTTTAAATATTTCTGAAACAGTCTAATTTTTCTTCTGGTGATCTTAAATGAGATGTAACAGCAAACGAGACAATCAGTGCAAAGAATGCTATTGTTTCATAGTTATTATTAATGCCTTTTAGGTATGCTCACCTACAGAGGTGGAAAGAGTACAAACATATTCTACTCAAGTAAAAGTATGATTACTTGGATGAAATTTTACTTAAGTAAAAGTAAAAGTACTAGTCTAAAAATCTACTGAAGTAAAAGTGAAAAAGTAGCTGATTTAAATGTACTTAAAGTGCAAGTTACTAGTTACTCTTTAACAGCGGGAGGGGGCAGGGGTCTCTTCTGTGTAGGGCATTATATATATATAGACAAGGGGATATAAATCTCAAACTAGTTTTGTTTAATTAATACAACACTTACAAATTAAAGTGCACAAATTAAACAAATCATGTCACCACACATGTATGGATGTATACTGGGTCATTATACTTTAGATAAGCAAATGTGGAGCAAATAGTCTGTTAATGGGGGAATAGGAATGTAACCGGTCTACAGACCTAAACAGACTGCAGCTGTAGTTCTAATAATGTAATAGTGTATAATTGATCCAAACCATGGACATTGCAAGGTTAGGCTGCTCGATTTTGACAAAAATCATAATCATGATTATTTTGATTGACATTGTGTAATCACAATTATTAGACGATTATTCATTGATTTAAGAACTGCAACATGCACTTATTTAACATTTGAAACCATGACTTTTGACTTTAAACATATCCTAATTGAACTGAAAACAAGGGAAATGCAAATAGCCTAAGTAAAACAAAACTTCCTGTGTTTTTTATTCCTTTATTGCTTGGTCATAGACCACTTGGATTCGACTTAAAGTGTAAACGTTGGTCGTGATGTTTAGAGGTGCGGCTGGTTCGCATGACTTTTTTTTTCTCTCTCTCTCTCACGGTCGCGCATGTCATCTGACTCGCGTGTCCGCGCATAACATATCTTGCACATTGTTTTAGTCTATTACATTTACCTTTCTTCTCGAGCAAAGGCTGACTTTCTGCCGTCTTCTGGAAGTTTTTCAAAGCTCCCGGCAACACGCATCGTCTCCATCCTACTCTGCACTGTTAAGGCCAGGACACACCAGCCCGATAATCGCCGTCGTCAAAAAAAAAGACGAATCTGTTTGGTGTGTGCCGTGACGTCGGCCGACGTAGAGGTCGTCGGGCTTGTTTTGAGCCTGTCGGCCGCCGATTGAACATGTTCAATCGGCGGCCGACCGTCTTTCATTTGGAGCAATTTGATTGGTGGAGGGCTAGCGAATCAGTGAAGCCCGGAAGTGAGGCGGGTAGCACAAACAGCTAACAACAGCTAGCCATCGTTTTAATGTGTTTGTTCGTTTCGTTTTGAGAGTACTCACATGCATCAACCCTTGTTGACTGCTCGACACCATGCTCGACACTCTCTGCTAAAAATTGTGCTCTTATGGTCCATAAATATAAATACGTATTTCTATCTATGTTTATGCTCTAGAGAGATGTCCAATCATTTCCGGCTTTCGTATTTTTTCGGGCCACAATACAGATTAGCGCCGCCTGCTGTTGTGGAGACATTACGTCCCGCGAGCGTACGGAAAATAAACAGTCGTCTCGGTGTGTTCTTTAGCAGCGACGGGAAGCTGGAGCTTCCTGAAACGGCCGACTCCATTTTTTTTTGACGACGGCGATTATCGGGCTGGTGTGTCCTGGCCTTTAAGGCCAGGACACACCAGCCCGAAAATCGCCGTCGTAGAGTCGATAGGGGGTCGGGAGACGAATCTGTTTGGTGTGTGCCGTAACGTCGGCCGACGTAGAGGTCGTCGGGCTTGTTTTGAGCCTGTCGCCGCCGATTGAACATGTTCAATCGGCGGCGACAGGCTGGCCGACCGTCTTTCATTTGGAGCAATTTGATTGGTGGAGGGCTAGCGAATCAGTGAAGCCCGGAAGTGAGGCGGGTAGCACAAACAGCTAACAACAGCTAGCCATCGTTTTAATGTGTTTGTTCGTTTCGTTTTGAGAGTACTCACATGCATCAACCCTTGTTGACTGCTCGACACCATGCTCGACACTCTCTGCTAAAAATTGTGCTCTTATGGTCCATAAATATAAATACGTATTTCTATCTATGTTTATGCTCTAGAGAGTTGTCCCATCATTTCCGGCTTTCGTATTTTTTCGGGCCACAATACAGATTAGCGCCGCCTGCTGTTATGGAGACATTACGTCCCGCGCAAGCAACAGAGCGTACGGAAAGGCAGCAGTCAGTTTGGTGTGTTCTCTGGCCGCGACGGGAAGCCTGGAGCTTCCTGAAACGGCCGACCCCATTTTTTGCGTAGTCGGAACAAGTAGAAACAAGTCGGACTGGTGTGTCCTGGCCTTTAAGCTGAAAGCTAGGTGAGGGAGGGGCCGATCGCACGGCTGGATGAAAGGTTTGCTGCATTTAAAAGCCTTCACGTCTTCACGTGCGGTAGCCTACAATGACAGTTTAACTATGATTATTTTGTTTTAATGATAGAGACAATGTTTGTTGTTATCATTTAGTCGCAATGATCCTGTCGATCATTCTCTGTGTTAGTTTCCGGTATTGTGCCGTAAAAATAAAAGCCCCCCGCGGTATTTATTTTCTTTTCTCTCCTTTCCCTATCTATTTTTTTACTCAGTAACGCAGGTGATATACAATGTAGCGAAGTACAATACTTCAAAATAAACATACTCAAAGTAAAAGTAGGCTATACGTTATAAAAATCACTTAAAAAATTACAAGTATGCCTACACGAAAAAACTACTCAATTACAGGAACGCGAGTAAATGTAATTCGCTACTTTACACCCCTGCTCACCTAGGAACAACAGCTGTCGTGGTAAAAATACTACTGCTTTTGTCCAAAGGGGAGCACCTTTGAAGAGGCTCTTTATGTAAATCACAGTGTATTGTTCCATTGAGAGAGCACTTGTACCTATTAAATCCTCCCCTCATTCCATCAAAAAGTATGGGGGTGGGTTCAAGCCTATCTTACAAAAATAATATAGCCTACTGTGGCATACCAAATAGTATGCATGTTGTCAGAGAGATAAAACAATAAATAAAAAATAAAACGAGGTGAGACTTGGACTGTGTGCACCTTTAAATTGTATGGATTGTATAGAAACGAAACGTTGCCTGTCTGCGTCACGTTGTGTGTACATGCATGCACGTTTATGAATAATGAATGAATGACGTTCTTGGTTAGGTGGTGACGTAGCTGCAGGTCGGTTCCTTCACCCTCAGGGGGCTTCCTGCTCCACGGATCTTCAAACTGTAGCCTACGTTATTTCCCGCAGTTGTGTTACTACGTTTGCTTGCACACAGAGACCATCCTTCTCCTCCCCCGTCCCCCCTCCCCATCCACACATGCCCCGCCTGTTCACATTTAGGAAATAGTTTTTTTTTCTTTTCTTTTTCTTGCAGTATTATTTCTATTTTTCCTTCGCATGGGTTCGTTGGCGGCGATGTGAGCTGTCGACACTGGCTGCGACTCGCTTGAACATGATGGGGATTTAAAAGAGGGTAAAACGGGAGCAAAAAAATACAAAGCATCCTTCTCTCTTTATCTCCTCCTCCGCTGCTGCTGCTGTCTCTTCAAGGCTTCAGAGGGATCATGCAACACCTCAAGCCATGGCGAGTTTTGCTTCTCCTAACCGCGCTGTGCCAACCGGGAATCTCAGACAATTACGGTAAGATATATGATCATTTATAATCACGATGGTCGCACGGGGCTTATCAGAAAGCAAAACACGGACATGCATGGCATCTCAACAGCTAATTCAGTCATCCGTATACTTAATCTCCTGTGGCATCGCTCTCATAGTCCTGTAATATTTCCAACAGAGACTAGTCCCTACATTCAGGGAAAGGATAGCCGTATTTAATCTAAATCGAACTGTCAACATTTTATAGAGAGAGATGGTCTGTGTGGGTAAGTGTAGTGGCTGCTGGGGAGAAACTGAAGAGGAGAGACGGAGGGTGAGTGATACGGCAGATAAAATAAAACTAGTCTAAAGTGAGTATTTTTCTGTTTTTTTCTTGTTCTCATAGAGTATGGGATCATTTCAAGGAATTAGGGAAAAAAAGACAGCAGAATTATGTTTTAACATGCACTGAACTACATCGTATACGATAGAAAACAGTACACACTGATCCCAGTGAACAGAAAAGACAGCAGGTTGTATATTTTCTATAATGGATAGATTAAAAAAAAAGTAAAATTAAATAATCCATTAGGCCTACATTTAAAAAAAAAAATACATATCTAGTGATGCCAGAATAGTGTAGATTAGTATTTGTTGCAGTGATGTTACTATGTTTATGTTGATGAAAAAAGGCAGCTGTTTCAGCGTGACTATTTTCATATTAATAATCATTGCTAAAGCTTGAGGGATTTTATTATTTTTCGTTTAGTAGATTGATGCATACAACTGGCATAGTAAGTAACTGACACAAGGATGCAACAAGTGCTTTGTCACACACCCTTTCCTTTAAGACTTACATCCAAAAATACGCTATATTGTTTTGTTTTGTTTTTGCAGGCAAACTGTATGTCTGATGTGAAGGTGGACATTTTTAAAATATGGAGTGATTTAATAATTATTCTGACTGAGATCGAAAGTCCACGTCATTGTCTCCTCAGAGTTTTTTCTCTTAAAAAGAACAAGATTTTGTTCCTACAGGGTTATTGTCACTGCCCCTCCATCCTATTTATAGTAAGCTATTTGAACTATTTCATAATGCTTTATTACTTACATTTAAACACTCAAATAATTGATTCTGATTCATTCTAGATGTTTGACAGTAGGTTCGATGGGCTGTGATTTAAATATTTCAAAATAACCCTCAAGTTGTTGGAAATTGTATTTTGAATATTTTTATTTCAAATGTGTCAAAACATTTCTAAAAACAAGCAAAAAAGGGAACATAACATGCTGCTAAAACACTGGTGTTTCTGCACAGTGCTATCAAAAATGATACGTCATTGAGGAAACCAATGGATACAAGACGATACAGCATACAAAAAAACTAGAAACAACCTAACAATGAACAATGGCCGGCTCAGCAGGGAGCCATTCTGCTGGGGCCTGAGATTTCAGCACCATGGAGAGATACCAGTGTTGTTGCTTCCCTTTGTGTCCGTTCATCCATTACGCTTTTCTGCCTCCATCTCTGTTCTTTCACACATGCATCCATCCATCTGTTCATTTGATTAGCCATACACCCATACGTCCCACTGTCCATTCACACACACACACACACACACACACACACACACACACACACACACACACACACACACACACACACACACACACACACACACACACACAGTATGATCTTGATGTTGAAGCTGATGTCTCTCAGCAGCCAGCTATTTCCCTATAAGGTCGGTTGTCCTGTTGCTATGGGGAACACTGTATGTCAGGTTTACCTTAAATTTGCTCGCCCAAAGTCATGACCTTCATTGGAGGCTTTGTATTATTTTGCCATGCTAGTGTACACATTTGACCATAAACTTAATTGTTCTTTAAAAAACTGAATTATGTTACATACCCAGCCACTTCATTCCTGTGCCTGTTGGGGAGTTTTACCATGAGAGCCTAGCACCTGGCCACCACGGCTATATTTCTGCTAGTCTAAAAACAGGTGTCTCCTTCAGACATTCCCATGGGTCAACGCTCATGCTTGTCATGTTTCCATGTTTCATCTATCAAACAAGATTTTAAAACCAGATCCATAAGTGTAAAGCTGTTTTAAACCATGGAAAATAAAGTTGCTCCATGTTTTTTTTCTTGGTCAAACTATACCAGATGTCCTTCCCTGGTCAACATTGTGGTGATGAGCATTACAGTCCCTCGCAACCCCCCTGTTTGCTGCAATTATATTCTCTCTTGGCTGCGTCCCAATGTAATTATATCCACCTTTTTTTATGGAGCTGGTTTGAGTTACTCATGTATAGTGGGTTCACTCACAAATATGTAAAAGCAAAGGTCTCTGAGTAAAAGACATGTTTGCTTATTTTTTTTTAGATAACAGCTCTCTTTATTGTTTTTTTTGTGAGAAGTCATCGTATTTGCTTGTGAGATTGAGTGAGATTTGGTCCAAATAAATTCACATTAATTCAAAATTAGTTATGCAAAGAAAAAAACATGATAAATAAACATATATAAAATGTAGTCTCATGTTTAAAAGTGAAAAGCTTGTACAGTGTGTGTTTTTCTCTTTAAATGAAGTAGAAGTGTGAGTCACTGGAACCCCCTGTAATGCAATGCGTCAAATCACTTTACAAGGCAGAGCAAAATAGTTTTCGATCTTCTCGGTGAAAGTTCGTGTTCAGTTAAACATTAATTAACTTTTTTAGTCTTGTACATGCAAACCGAAGCAATAAAGGATTTGTTTTCTCTCTCTTTCTCTGCAAAAAGAGACGTGAGAGAAATCCACAGTATAATCTCGGCATAGTCTGCTGTGCTTATGTTCCTAATCTATCTCCAGCCACCTGCTGCTTCCCACATTGCCTTAACCCTCAATGGTGTTACTCACTTCCCACGAAAAAGTAGTAGAAGAAGAAGTAATGAAAAATAAATTGCAAAGGAAGGAATGACTGAAATTACTGAAGAAAGCATTGTATTATTGTTGCCTGTTCAATTAAAGCATAACAATACCCCCCCCCCCCCAAAATAAATATCATGTTACAACCGTTGATATTCTCTTCAACTTGTTTATCACTGCAGCAGCAAAATGGTTTTATGAGTTTTTGTGTTTTTTTTTCTTTTTGTAAACACTGTGAAGACTCATTATGATGACTAAGCCAGGGCCCAGCTCACACTGTTATGGCGTCATTTGGACTCCCTAATTGTGAGTTAAAGCAGCTGTTGCCATGGAATTTAATGTGAAATGTTTTAATTCTGAGCACCTGCTTGCCCTCTCTTTGTCTTTCTATGTCAGGTTGCCTGTTTGAGAGAAAGTTGTGCGCAAGGGATCAGTTCTGCTCAGATGGTGAGTACAACATACACACACACACACACACACACACAAACACATACACACGCACGCATGCATGCATGCACACACACACGCACACACACACACACACACACACACACAATCAAACATTATCTGTTTTTTTATCTCAAACTTTCTTAGTCCGTTCTCTGCCTCTACAGCTTTATACATGATTAACCCTGCAGCTGGACACACACACACACACACACACACACACACACACACACACACACACACACACACACACACACACACACACACACACACACACACACACACACACATAAACATATACACACTACATGTGCCAACATTGGTCTGTCTCTCTCTCTCCCTCTCTCCGTCACCTGCCTCTCTCCCTTTTCCTCATCTTTACCTAAGCCCCTCCCCCGCTCCGCTGTCTCTATGGCAACACTGACATCACAGTGAGGTCGGCACCCCCACAGTTGTTGTGCAAATACAGCGATGAGTCACTGACACACTCTTACGCACTTCTCTGTGGAAATTGCATTTGCGCACACGCACAGACATTGGACAGAATATAAAACAGATTGGCGTACTTACCACTCTCAAGCAGACACAGGGCACATTTATTTTTATATTATATGGAAAAAATCTAATAGTCCACAGAGAATTTTACCCATACTGACACCCACAAGTCTCCCAGTAACTAACTAACACACACACACACAGATTAGGCAGTCACAGTGTTGGGTTTGGATAGGGAGGTTACAGAGGTGTTTGACTGAATGAGATAACGAGAGTAAAGAGACTACATTCAGACCCCTGTTTCTGGATCCATTTCATCCTAATGATTTAAGTATTTCTGTCTATGTTTAGTTTACTAACATTAAGCCAAATATTGTACTTGACAATGCCTCATTGTAAACTGTAACTTTTGTTCGCTGGATGACATGTTTGACATCTTATACTTTTCACATTTTGTGAAATAATAAACGGCTGAAAATCTTGCTGCTCTGTTCCTTCTCACAGATAAAGCCGACATGCTACACTGGCAGTCATTCTTACTGGAACGTTTTCTTCTTCTTTATCTTTTAATTTTAGCAGTGATTATACTACATTTACTAAATCTTTAACTTCAATAATAAAAGGAAAAATATGCCTTGCTTAGATCATGTATAAATGCACTATACGTAATAATCGACTATTAATCTCTGATCTGAAATAGGAAAAACGTCATTAAACTGGCAAAGCAATTTCCGTTTTTTCTCCAGCACTGATGGCCAGTAAATCTTTTAGTATAATAATAGCCAGCATATATTTTAGTATACTTTAGGGTGTTGCTCGCAAGGTATGGTGAATACATTATTGTCCTTTGAGAAATAATTGGCCTAAAATGTCAAATGATGCCCGCTTACTGCTCAGCACAACCTTCCATCCCTGCAGCACATGCTCAGACCTCGAGTTTTCTTTTAGTTCTTTTTCTTTCTTTATGGCTGCCTACTGTCTGCTACCACCAGTGATAGGTTAGATCAATCGTGTCCTATGTGCTATCTGGAACCCACAGCGTCTTTCAGGTGCCCTCAGCTGCTGTTTATTTGTGTCAGTGATAGGATGTATGGCTGGGCCCTTATAGAAATTGATAATATGCCATGGTGACATATTTGAAATGTTTGCAGGTTGTCACCGTCCATAGTCTCTATACATTTGATAAAGGTTGTGGTGTGTGAACAGTGTTTGACACAAGCCTCTCTCAAATAAAACAGAAGGTTTTGTGGGTCTGTCATAATTGGCCAGAGAGCTTTTTTTTATTGAATGTAATGTAAATGTAAATTGAACAAATCATTGCATCTCTTTTACATTTAACAGGTTGTCAGCATCCATCGCTAAATACTACTGTTTGTGTGTTCCCTTGCACAAAAATGATAGCAGCAGAAATAACCCACGCTCCAGAAATAGTCCCAATCCAATCAAGCCGTGCAGTTTGCTGTATCCTCTCCATTCATCTTCCATTCCTCTTCTCTCCATGTCCCCTGTCTCTCCGTCATACGTCAGTTCCCCACCAGGAACAGGAGCTATATTGTATTTACACTCTTCCAGCGCAATTTATTGCCAGAAGAAAATATTGTGTGTCACATTGTCACATGTATCACATTATCAACATAAAGCTATTTGGAGTAATGGGTTTCACTCTCTGTATCTGTATTCAATATTCTGTAAGCGTGTTAGGCTTACACAATACATTTACCCGATTGTATACTAACACACCTAGAGGGAGCTAACTCTGCAAAACAGAAATAAAGTGAAAATTGTCAGTCTTCTTATTCATCAATGCATCTTGTGGCAACCAGTATAGATTCACTGTTTCCTTTTACATTTGCGGCCGAAATAAACACATGAATCCCCTCTAATCTACTCAGTATAACAATTTTGCAGTTTGACTGTAGCTGGCCGGGTTGGGTTGAGTGAGATTCAGCTGGTGTGGCAAAAGACTGCAGTGACTCATCAGTGCGACAGATAATACCTAATGTACTCTGCAATATCACTATTCCCATCAAATCGCAGTTAGACAATCTTATTCTCTGGATATTCATTTGATACTCACTCGGATAGCTCTGCAGTTCAGTTTTCCAGGAGTTTTCCAGTATAAAGCATTTGATCCCCTGATTCCAGAAAGCTTTCGATTAATAACTACTAATGTCCAAAGTGGTTATTCAATTATTAGAAGGGATGAACACTTGTAGACCTCAATGCAATGATGTAGGCCTAGAGCACTAACTTTGTAAAGCATGAAGAATGATGCATCAGCTTGTCTCTTGGTGGAAGGTTTACATAATGTGTTCATGGGCTTCATGTGTTTAGTTTATAATTGTGCCGTGAGAACAGTTAACAGAAAATAATTTCTGGTGAGAATGCTATTATTATTTATGTTGCTATGAGGCTGCCTTGCCAGGTTATTAACTATTCAAAATAATTTTTTTTGTAAAGCATGCAGGCTGACGGTGTCAGAACCATGTCAGAAGGAATGTGACATTCAGTAGGTGTGTGGGCTGCACTTTAAAACCATGAGTCACTGTGATGGACCGGGGAGGGGGGAGACTAACACATAAGAATAACGTAGGCTATACTGTACTAATCTTATGGGTTGAAGGCCCAAACTATTTGTTAAAGTCTATATGTTTTTTTTTATGAAAATTTCAATTGATGCATTGTTTATTCTGTTTTCAGATATAGACAGGTGTTACTAATATAATTATGTTTGGCTCTGTTCTGTTCTATTCAAGTGGCTGTGTTAGCCATGACATTGTGACATACACAATACCAGGACCCTGCAACTGAAGCAGCTAAATAGAATTTGGCCATCATTAATTTTATTTCTTCCATCTGTGCCTTTCCTGCTGTGGTATGGCAAAACAAATGTTGCTAAAAGTCTGCCAGCTCTGCTCAAAGTCACTTTAAAAAATATCATAAGACTATTTTGGCAAAATCAGGGTAACAGTTATTAACAGCTTTTGGTGTGTGTCTGTCTGTGTGTGTGTGTGTGTGTGTGTGTGTGTGTGTGTGTGTGTGTGTGTGTGTGTGTGTGTGTGTGTGTGTGTGTGTGTGTGTGTGTGTGTGTGTGTGTGTGTGTGTGTGTGTGTGTGTGTGTGTGTGTGTGTGTGTGTGTGTGTGTGTGTGTGTGTGTGTGCGTGCGTGTGCGCGTGTGTGTGTATTATTTCCAGATGGGCTCTTTGGTCAGTGTCGTAGCTCTAAGCAGGACCAGGTCCAGTACCAGGTGTCAGTTCCTGTTCTGAAGAGGATGCAGGAAGTCCTTAAGCAGCTCATGCAACAAGGTGAGATAGTACATATAAATCTTTGGTAGCATTAACTGTTAGCGCGACTGTATCATGGCTTCTAAGTAGCTGTGACAAACAGAGAAAGGATGGGATATCTGATTCAGGGTAAGTTTGTGAGTCCTTATTTACAGTAAATTATAGTCTGGTGCAAGTGTGTGTCAGTCTACTACAAAGTTAAGAAAACCGATACAAAATACAACATTGGAAAAACTCAATTAACCGTCAACAGTCATTCTAGCTGCTCTGTGAGGCTATACTTCGACCCGATGGGGACTCAAAATTGTATTAACCTTATGGACACTATTAATACCGGATGAAATACTTTCATTATACGGCACACTAGAATATTGATTTCAGATCATCTTTCTCTCCTTTTCTCGCCCTCACACACACACCATGGTCTTGCACGCTCAGCTTTTGTTCTTTAATACCTGTGTTTGTGTGTGTGTAGGTCTTTCCTGGCAAGATGACATCACCCAGTATATTTTATCAAAGGAGCTGAAGAGAGTTCCCTATAAGACTCAACCCTATAAGCCAAACTCATCTCCTGCCTCCTCTCATTCGTCTCAGTGAGTACTCTCCAGTTACACTGATGTTCGGTGAGAAATGTACACTTTGCGCAAAAGTCTTAGGACGGCGTCAGATACCTATATTTATTTCACCATTCAGTATCCTCTGGACTTATTTATTGTTCCCTCCTTTCAACCCCCTTCTGTATCCATCCTAATCTTCACCCTGCGTTCCAAATCATATACTCTTTCTTTTTTTTATTCTGCATACTACATCTGACCATAAGGATAATCTAGTTAGCATGCAGTAGGCATACAATTGGGACTTACTTTTACTCATTTATTTCATCATAACATCGCACCTTGATCTTGCCTCTTGCTTTTATATCCCCGGTTGTTTTCATACGGAGGCTCCCTCGAGGTGACGTCACTTCCGGTGCGCACTGGATTGTGGGTCAGAATTGCCCAAATAGCATGCCGATTTAAACACGAAAAATCTCAGCCGGATTTAGTAGACATCCGGATATTTTAAGCATACTAAATCTGACCACACGAAATTGGGACATCCTAAATATTTATTCTAACATACTAAATAGCAGAAAGTATGGGTATTGGAACGCAGGGTCAGTTTGTTTTTTCTCCGGGTTGCCAGATCCAAACAGCACATCCCCCAACACCACGGCTCTAAATCGGGGTCCAATCCTCCTGGTGGTAGCTATATGGACTACATGATTGTCGAGCCTCCTCAGTCTCCACAACGCATGCAGACAGCCTCCATGGACCCATACACATACCACCAGGTACACCTACAAACATTGTTCATCATCTTTATGATTATTATATTGGAAAATATATTGGAAACCTGCAAAATATAAAATCTTACACATGCAGTGCAAACAGTACTAAATCGGCATAATATCTCTCCTATTTTTAGCATAGGTACCAAGATGAAGCAGAGCGATCCCTCATTGGGGCAGGAGGTGGTTATGCCCGCCCCTCTTCAAGGTCCCAGGCCAATCAGAGAGAGCGTGAGCGCGAGCGCGAGAGGCAGCTGCTACAGGAAGCCCTGTCTCTCTACCTGACATCCGCACAGCCCTCTTATCGCCACCGAGGGGCCTCTCCCATGGCTCCCGCAGGTGAACAGGATTTGAAGATTTACTTAATAAAACACACAAAGAGCTATCCAAGGAAGATCGCAAAAACATACAACTGTAGAAGTATCAGATAGCACAGATGAAGATACAGTTAAAGACAATATAAATCATCGATTCTCTTTATTATTGTGACATGTTGTGCTATTAGCAGGTCTGCCTTATTATGAGGACCTGGAAGTGGAGATACCAGTGGACTATGTGGAAGACTACACCCTAGAGGAGAGACTTGGTACTGCTGGCAGACAACAAACGCCACACAGTAAAAAGGTTCCTCAGGACCTCAGCACAATGTCTGGGAACAGCGGTGAGGAGAACAAACTTAAAATTAAATGTTCAATGATGCTTTAAATGACATCTTTGCCAAACAAATGTAAAGAAA